>NW_010399569.1:79857-108455 GCF_000710305.1 Buceros rhinoceros silvestris
CCGCCTAAAGTTTGGTTCCTAGGTGAACCTTGCCCCCGCCTGCCGCAAGAGAAGAGCTCCAAAGAGGAGATATAAGGACTCCCTGAAACAATACCCCAGACGTGGCCATACTGACCACCATCAGTGGTCCACCCTGGCCTCCAATCAGGAGATTTGGAGACACACCATACATAACACTGCTGCCTCCTTTGAGAGCACACGTAGAATCAGTCTCGAGGAGAAAAGACAGTGCAGAAAGAACCGTGCCTCGACTGTACCACCCAAGGAGACCTTCCGGTGCGCTCTTTGCAACTGGACTTGCCTATCCCGCATTGGCCTTTTCAGCCATCAGCGCGCTTGCAGTAAGCATGGGTAAAGCCCTTCCCAAATCTTCGTCCGTGAAGCCAAGCCATGATGATGATGATGTACGTTGAGAAGGAGAAGAGTTCGAGTACTTCTTTTCCTACAAGGGTCTTGTTTAAAGGATAAATGCAGTTTAAAGTAGTTCTATTGGTCACCACGCACTAAAGCTGTTACTAGCAGAAGAAAATCCCACAATATTAGCTGTCTGATTCAGTATCTCTTACTTCTAACTATAGCATCATGCTGCAAAGCTAATGAATCTTTGGTGTAAATAAAAAGAAACATTGTCAATATTAACTAGATCTAGAGGATACAAAGAGTGTCCATATACTTTGCCTAAAGGGGTTGTTCATATAGCAAGATCTAGATAATGTTCTTTCTAATGATAGAAACAGACTGGGACAGATTCAGACTCATCGCATCCCAGAGGAAGCTCATTTCTTGGCAACTGCTACAGCGTTCTATGATACAAAGTGAGCACTGAAATAAAATGAGCTTTTGGGACCCTTATTTTAGAAATAGGACTCTGGCTTCAAGATAATTTGCACCACTCTGCCAAGTTATGTTACTATAATGCACAGTTCCAGTGAAAGGCAATGGAAAATTTTCTCCTTTTCTCCCTGAGGCTAGTGGTAAGAGTACTCCCAGAGAAAGAGGGAGATCAGGACCCTGTTTCCCATGCAGTTTGTACATTTGATCCAACAGGATAAGACATAAGTGCCAGGATTCAAGGCAGTACTAACCCAAGGACCAAATTCTCTTTTCTTTTTTATAGGATACAGATGAAGCTATTTTTTGGTTCTCGTCTCTCAATACGCCTGTTATCTGAGTTGAGCTCAGGGCTGTCTGGATGAATAGGTTTTAGTGTATCTAACAGATGAAACCTCTTCTGTGACTTAGGTGAAATATAAAATTAAGTATAAATTAATCACTGGGGCACCCGCTTTTCTCTGCCAGGTGAAGGCCATACCCTGTTTCCTTCTCCAGAATAAAGGTGCTACCACATTTTTAAAGAGTCTCTAATGCTTACATACTGCTTGCGAGAAGGTAATAGGAGATATTCTCTGATATTTAGGTGTCTGAAATCCATCAAAGTTAGCTGTTTACAGAATTCAAGCACTCCAAACATATCTAGTAATGCAATCTGGCTGTGAAACATCAGTGTTACCTTAACCTCACTTTCCTTTTTCTTTTTTATATTTATTGTTGCATTTCTCTTTCTCCATATAAGTACATATTATTTATATATATTTTTATTTTTAAAAAATTCAAATGTTTTTTGAAGATATCAAGAGAAATCTACAGAACTATTCCCCTGTCTTTGTGCACAGAAAAAGGAGAACAAATTTTATTACACATCTCCATATTTATTGATTTATTTTGGTTAAAGACCAACATGACTACCATGACAGGGCTATATTTTAGCAAAAGGAGAACAAATGGAATAGGAAATCAAGTTCTTGTAGTGGAAAGGGAAATTGAATTAAAAGTTGTTATACATTTTGGGTTACTTGCTGAAAGAATAATAAATTATGTTATTGTGTTCAGGACTTACATTTTCCATCTAGATGTCTAAGTGATTTTCCAGCTAACAGTTTGGGGTGTGTTTGGAGAAAATAAACCATCTGACTTTTGGATGACTCAAGCACATAAAACCTAAGCAACAAAGGTATTATATACTTTGCTACTACACTTCACACAGTTCACCCTTCTCTCTGACAGACACAGACTGAAGATTACATCTTATTCTTTGTTATTAATCTACTTTGTCCTCTTTACATCACTAAGCCATATTTTGGAAATGCTTGTTATATCTGGGAGAAGACTATGTTCGATGTTATTTCTCGTCCTTTGATATGTAAGGACTTTATTCATTTAAACTAAGTATTTTATCATAGAGCTTGGCACAGCAGTTAGGATAGGTGCTGGGGTGAGGCTAGTAATTTTGCTTGTTATTAAAGTTGCCCAACACTTCCCATTATAAAGCCTGTTTTCAGCTGCGTATCACTTTGCCAAACCTTAAATGTTTGGGCTGAAATTTTCCATGCCAGGTGTCTGCCTCAGGCGGAAATATTTCAGGAAGTTTCATCCAAAACGGTACAGCTGTTTCTGAGAATGAGGTTAAAGAAAATCTGTTGTTTAGCAATACTAGTGACCTTTTCTTGGAGAATTTCAAGTGTTTGGAGGCATAAAGCAGAAGTTTGTCGTTTGGGGTGACAGGAAAGTGGGGAGGAGGAAGCTGCCTTTCTGTCAGCAATGTATGTCTCCATAGAAATGTCCAAACTTTAAAACTTTCAGAAGTCTCCCTTTTTTATATATACAGTGGGGACATGTAGGCTCACAGTCTTGGGCTTTAATCCCTGCTGAAGTTCCTTTGCTTGTTTTTCTTCTACTATTTAGGTGAATCTCCAGGCCTAAAAACTGTCAACAGGAATCATTAGGGAAGGAGACTTATGGAGCACTTAGACATCAAGCAGAGCCTGTTTGGACATTATGGTCCTATGAAAGCAGGGTCCTCACTGACTATGACCCTGTTCCTCATCACACTTTTTGCTCACCCAAATGTGCATGTCCTTTCCTGAGGGAAACACACTAGAGCCACAGTGAAAGATCTGATCCTCCCCAGCGATGGTTTCTTCCACCTGTCCTAGATGTGGACATAGGAAGTGACACTGGAAAAAATCAGGCACTGGTAACTTGGACATAGGGAGCAGAAGCAGTCTGAGATTATCCATGGACACCCAGCTGGATGCTGGCCTGGCCATAGGGTGAGAACAGACCTGCCAAAGAGCCTGGGAGGGTATATAGAGGTGTGGAAAACATGGGGATATGGGGACTGGAAGCAAGGCAACAGGAGTAAGCAAGGCAAGCAGAGCTAAAGGAAATGGAAAGATATGGCAAAAATGGGGGAAAAAAAAGGTGTGGAAAAAATATCAGAAAAAGGAAGCACAGAAAAGCAGAGCAAAGAGCAGAGAAAGAAGATTGCTGGAGGGAAGAAGTTGAGAGGGACAGCTGGAAAACACGTCCTGAACATGGAGAACAGTAAGAGATGCGTGATAGAGATGAAGTATAGAGGCAGGCCCTCAGCAAAAAGGATCTTGGACCAGGTGCCAAAAGCAATAAAGAGAGTGGTACACAGACATGGCAATGGGGACTAAACTTAGGAGGGCAGGATTGAAAGGGCTGTAGGTGGTCAGCAGTGTTTTCCCCAAGACCTGCAGCTGGACCAATGGCTACTGTGTGCGACAGGAAAATCCCAAGGGCCGGGTCGTGGGTTCAAGCACCATCTCACAACCAGTCTGCTTCATCGTTATCAGTTACATTCACTGACATAGTTTTTGTCTAAATACCAGTCTCAGACCATTTCCAGTCATAGTTTAAGAATAGCAGAAGCCACAGACTGCTCAGAGTTGTTGCTATAGATAAAGGCAACCTTCGCAGAGATGAGGGACAGTTTAGCTACATTTTTGTGTCATGCCACATACCCAGGTCCACAGAACGGGACGTGGTTCACACTATTTACTAGTATAGGCATTGCCTAAGGCTATAACTGTACTGTCAAATGAAAAAAGGCCAAGGAATGACTCAAGTACTGAACTGCTGATCGTTCATACAGATTAAGAGTTAGCTCACTCACATCCTCAGTTTTGGACCACTAAACCAAGGAACTTCAGAGGGGGTTTTGGTAGTGTGAATGTGAGTTGTTTGGTGTCACTTGGCCTCGAGGACAAGTCAGCAGGCTCTTTTACTTAGTGACATAAAGATTGTGTGACAGATAGAGAAAACCTCAAACGCTTCTGGAAATGAATCCACTGTAGAGAAAAAGAAAGATGAGTAAAATTGAAGTTAGCAAGATTGTAAAAATGTTCTAAAAAATAAATTATGGTTTTACAGAGTTAATTTCATGCCTCTGTCTTGGCTAATAAATTGGATTAATAAGGAAACGGCTTATGAAATAAAGGAATAAAAACAAAGGCAATCTTAAATGTACATTTTAACTGAAAAAACACAGGCAGGTCTTTTTTTTGGAAATAGAGGGTATCAAGGCATGTATCAACAGGTATTGTGCAGTGACAAAGTTTCCTTTCAGCTGCTCTTGGCACCAAACCACAAGTGCCATATTGCTGTCTCTGGTTCTATAAATTGCAACTTCAAAATATAGCTAAGGATATCAACACTTGCTTAGCTGATGTTGTATTAAATCCAGGCAGAAGCTGTCAGAACTTCATTTCAGTGTAGGCAGGCCTATGCAGGAACTGAGGAGTGGCCTGTGCAAGATTTTTATGGAATACAAAATCAGTGTGGAAAACTTTCAGCCCACACTCCTCTTTTTGCCCACTAATATGAAGTATGTTTGGCAGATCAAAGCTAATATTAGAGGATGAATACTGATCTTTTTTTTTTTTTTTTAGTAGATCAGATCTCACAGACCTGGCTAAAGAATATATAGCGTGTTCCTGAAAGCACAGGTACAGAAAAAAATGCCAGGGGGCATAGAGGAAATGATACATGTCAATACAAATAACTACCACTCTAGGTGAAATTCCAGTCCATGAACTTCATTAATTTGGTGGTAGCTTGCCAAATCGCAAATCCCACCAACAGAAAATGTGAAGAACAATAAAACAGAGGATTCAATCACTCTCCACTGATCTTCTCCTCTTCTCAGTTTCCACTATTCCTTTAAATCACAGTTAACCTATATATCTTCATCCTCATCCTAAGCAGCTATTGTGAGGTCTTGGCTTATACCATAGAGATAATAGACCCAATGCACAATCTTCTGCAGATTTCAGCAACTTTCCACAAAAAACTAATGTTAATTTTAAGACAGCTACTAGCCAAGATTACTCAATCTCAGTCAAACACTACAGAAAAACATCTTTCAGCTCTCACTTACAAACCAACACTAGAATTCATTCATATATGTAAATACAAATCCATATACACTGTGATTCATGACAGCCACACCAAACCTCGAATAACCTCTAGAATATATGTGGATATATTTGAAACTCGGTGGGAGTTAAGGCTGTCCATTGACTGCCTCAGGGGAGAGTTTATACTTCCTCTAGGAAGGTGGGAGGGTGAAAGGCAAGTCATGGAGGTTGAGAATAGGAATGAGTGCTGTTTAAGGGATATGCAAATAAGTCAACTGATCACTTTCTTGCTTTCCATGGCTTGTGCTGGCAAGATAAGGAGGCTACCAACTGTAACACTAAACTAACCGTGTACCTCACGGTGATAATAGAACTGTTTGCAAGTTCACTTTGCCATGGACTTGAAACAGACTCTTCATAACAATCATAGAGTAAATTTATTACTTTCTAAACGCTTCCAGCCACCAAGTCTTGGCTTCTGAGAGTGTCACACGGAAATGAGGAACATCAAGTGGAACAGCACAATGAGGGCTGCAAGAAATAAGAAGTTTTGAAAATCAGGCCATTTACTGAAGACAAAAAGACCTTGTGGCTCATTAGGTTTATTTTCCTACTATTGCAGACAACCATGTCATAAGATCTTCCTCATAAACTTATGAAGCTGTATTTAAAGAAGAGTTCACTTGTTTGTTTGTTTAACCACTCTAATCTAGTTTGGAATATCTGTATTCCAGCAGTCAAAAACTTTCTTCTCATTTGCACGAATTCCTGGTTATTTTACATGCATCTAGTTTTTATGCCAAAACTGTACCTTATCATAGCTTTTTCCCTTTCTGGCATTAAGTCTTTAACATATTCAGAGACAGTAATCAAATTCTCATCTCAGTCTTCATTTCAGTAAGTTAAACATCATGCCTTTCAGTTTCTTCTTAGAAGACAGATTCTGCATTTCCCTAGCCATCCTGTCTTTCCTGCTTCCGCCTTGTTTCAGCTTAACACATTTTAAACATATGGATGGTCAAAACTATAAATAATGTGAAGGAGGCCTCATCAAAGCCTCATCTGAGTCTCTGTACCTCTGATGATGCATTTTATGTGTCATATGCCTTTTTCAGTACTGGATCATATTGCTGTGATTAATTAGCACATCCTGCCTTCCTTCTCGGGAAGAAATCTTGCAGATAACTGGAATTCTTAGAATCCTTTTCCTAAGTTTCTTGGTCTGTCAGCTCTGCCTGTATCATTTAACTGTGTTGCAAAAGCATCCTCATTTTGTATCACACACATTTCATCAACTGCGAGTACTAATTAAAACATTAAGTAAAACCACTCTCAAGCATGATCTTTGTTACGCTTCTTAAGGAACCTTTCTGAAATACATTTTTTCCCTTTTCAACCCTACGTGTTTAATTTCCTTTTTCCTTCCCAGATTCTTAATCTTAACCCTCATTCCCTAGATAGTTCAACCATACTCTCACTAACTCTGTCAACCTACCTCACTACCTCACTACCTCACTGTTATCGCTTCTCTGTTTCTTGCTGAGACCCTCTTGTAATCCTTTATCCATAAACATGTGCCAAAATCAGTGATTCTATCTTAGTCTTTTCATCATTTCTCAATATCTAGTTATAGATTCAGACATTTCATTCCAAGCTATTCATAGTGGACTTGATGAACTTGATGATGTTCACATAGTGAACATAGTGAATGATATATTTAATATACTCATTACCAAACAGTGCAAGACATTGAGAAAATTGTCCACAGCTTGCTGACGTTAACAGAAAGATTCCTTCCTGACTTCCATGGTCATGGGGATCAGCTACACAAGACTAAAAGCAAACTGTTTCAGAACCATGGCAGTTTTAAGCAGCTCAGCCAAACCACAGAATAACCTATGACCCTCTGCTCTTTTGCTGGGGTGGAGATGTGCCGTGTATTTGTACTGCCTGTATCGACGTATCCAACAGAAATAAAAACATTAAAAAGAGTCCACTAGATCTGATGTATAAATATCACACTCCAACACTGCAGCACAACATAAAATAGAGTTCACCAGTCTAATACTGAATCACAAAAGAGCAGAACAGTTGAGTTTGAAAGGGACCTCTGGAGGTCATCTAGTACAACCCCTCTACTCAAGCAGGACACCTGCTTGAATCCAGATGGCTTTTGAATGTCTCCAAGGATGGAGACTCCACAGTCTCTCTTGCAGCTTGTGCCTGTGCTTAGTCACCCTCACAGTAAGATGCCCTGTAGCATCCTTCAGGATCTAAGCATATTGTTAGGATACCCTTCAGGAATCCTCCTCTTCTTTTCTCCTCTCGGCTTCTTTCAGAAAACAGGAATCACATCTTTCAAGATGTTCTGCATTTACACAGTATATCAATTCACAGAGGAGATTGCTGATAGTTTTGGCTTTGGGGGGTTGTGTGTCTTTTTTTCCATTTAGACACATCATTAGGCTTTGTTGATTTAACAAAGACGACTGAACTTCTTCATCATTAAAGAGTTTTAATGCCCTAATATTCTCATGCCATTCTTTATCATCTTATGTATGACAACTCCAAACAAGCAGCAAGTTACATCTGTCGTGAATTACCAGATCCCAACCTGCTAGTACATTCTGCACTTTATTCTCAGCTAAAATAAGAGAGGTGATGAACAAGGGCAGTCTATCTAGCTTCCTAATGGCACTATAGCTCTCTAAAGCTTCCCAGGATTGCTTTTCTGTGTATGAGGTCTGTGAGATAATCTTATTGGTAACATGTAAATCCTCTGAGCAAAAATAGAAATCAGATAGTTACAATAAGATTCTCTTATTTTCCTCAGAGAGAAAAAAATTATACTGAAATCTTGCTATAACCAGTAGAAATCAGAGAAAAAATTTTCAATAAAAAAATATTATTTGATGAAAGTGCCTGCAAACCACATTTTTTTTTTAACTCGGGTTGTGCTCTCTTTTGAACACACACACACACACACACACACACACACACACACGAAGAAGTAGATCTTGGTAATTACTTCAGTATGAAGCCTCCAAAGATAACCCAGAAATCAGTGAATTTGCCATGACAGTCTTTTTTCTTGACCATTACTGTGGTGATGTTCCAGTTGGGAAGCAATAGGAACCTGGCAATTAAAGTTGTCATTTTCTGAGCTAGAACAGAACTGGAGATCTTGAAAAAAAATGAAGTATCTACACTATCACTTTATCCCATACTTCTCTGCAGGATCCAGAATACTTTAGTTATGCTTTCTCTAAGCTTCTTAGTATCATTTGAGCTTTCTGGGTTTATTTTTTTTGCTTTTGGAAGTTTGGTGATTTGTTTTGTCTTTTTTCACCGGATGATCAACTTTTGCCGATGTCTGGTTACATTTTGTCTGCTTGCATTTATTCTACCTATCCACTGAGCTGTACTACTCAGGAGGAGTAACCACCATGTCCCCTTGGGGCTACAGAAGTGCTCAGACATACTACATTTCAGTGATAAACACAGCAGTAATCACTCTATTCTTACCCCAGAAACAGGAGTGAGAAAGAAAAAGGTATTTGAAAATAACATTATTAATACAGAATTTTAGAAATTGGTATAATACAATGCAACATAATAATAAAGCAAAACAATCTCTAAAGAATATGTTTAGTCGTTTCCATATCCTGCAGTTTACATGTGATCAGACTTACGTTCAAACTGGATAAAAACTTTATTATTCAATCCTATATGCCAAATTTCAGTCCAGAGTGATTTTTTTACAACTAAGTAATAAATCCCTGAAAACAGGAGATATAATGGAAACGCTGACTACAATATGATAAATAAAAGCCTTCCTCTGAAGGATTTCCAAGATTTCCAGTTCATTAAAAGTTTAATGTTTCAATAGAGACTTGCACCAAACTTCAAATAATGACAAACTACAAATGATAGTAAGCAGTACAAATAAAGTAAATTTACTGATGATGAATTGCTGGTAAACGTTCATGTCCCGGAAGTGAAAAATATCCAGCTAAAAGGCAGCATGATGGCCCATATCCTGTAAAACCACACAGTTATTTCCAAGTTGGCTTCACTATAGCTGGTACTCAACCAATGCCATACTCTTTCCAGTAAGAATGTTTCTATTGTAAAATAAATAGTATATTTTTCACATCACTGTTCTTTATGCCCAGAGATCATTTTACATGTAATTTTTGTTTCTCCCACAAGATAATGTTGTAAAAATTTATCCTTGAATGCAAACCTTACTTTCTTTTTCCTTAGCTTTAACCTACTGGAACAGCTGTTCCATTTGTATTTTCCAATTTTTCAAAGGCTACACTAACTGAACAAATATAGATATTGTATGGAAGAATTCATATATTGTTTCTGTTCTGGAACTTCTGATTTCTCTGAGGTTGAGTAGGGTGTATGACTGAATCACTACTAACAGTTTCATGAAACTTTCACTCACTAGAGCAAGGCAGGCTTTAATCATTAACATGCAGATGTCACTAGTTCTTATTGATTTGCAGTGGTGTGAGGGTTAAAAATTTTTTTTTTTTTTGGTGAGGTCTAAATTAATGGGCTTATATTCCTTCAATCCTATGCTGTTAGCCTTCTGTGATTTGGTACCATTCACACTGCACTCTGCTACACTCACCAATATCATTTGGTTAAAATAGCTGAACTAAAGAAAAATTAATATAAAGCATTTGCATAATGATTTGCAGCTTTGGATTTGAAAATAAAACATCTGAACTCTTCTGCATTGGCGAAACTGTGCTCAAACTTGTCTATCTTAACAATAAGGCTGCTCTAAGATGTCAGGAGAGCAAAGGCAGACCACAGCCCAATTCCCCATACTTCTTTCTCCTTCAAACACTTACTGGGAAGAGAGAGCCAGTTAATTCTGAAAACTTATCCTTGACCACTGACAAGACAGAAAACCCAGGGAAACAAGACTCTAATCATAAACACTTCAGCTATATACCTAAGAAGGCGGCGTGACCTTGCGCCTTGAATGAGAGCTCGCTGAACTCAAGTGGACAATTAGAGAGGCACTAGACCAGCTTCCGAGGAGTGGCCCAACATTAAGAAGGCATTTCAACTCAGCGGTTAGTACAAACCATGCTGCAATCCCACGCTGCCCCATTGGCTTCTCATCGCTCTATCTTTCTCTGTTTCTGTTTCAAACCCTCAAGGACATTCATCCTGTTGTGGCTGATTGCCATTGCGAGAAAAACAACAATCCTTATGCTGGACAGGATTTCAAAACAGCATATTTGGAAACTAAACAAAGTGGTCTGAATAGAAATGCCATGTACTTTCAGTTAGCTGGAAATTCTTTCTTCCCATTTTTTTCTCTCATTTTAGCATTTAAAAACAAAATGCAGCCATTCTTCCCTTGCGATGTACAGTTGTTACTTACTGCCTTTATCAGTATCTATCTTCAAGCACTTTACAGAAATCAGTGTTTTCTAACAATTTTGAGGTACACGGGTAGGATTTTCAGAGCTCTGGCACATGATCTTTCATGTTTATAGTTAGAGGAGTTACTGCCCTATGTTTTCAGCTTGGCCATCTGTCTTAGGTCATCACCAATATTACAGAATGTCAGAACAGGGTATGCATCTGTGCCTCAACTGCCACATTTTACAGTCCAGTTTATTAATGAGCACCTACCTTCTCTGAAATTTAATCTAATATTCGGTACTGCAAATCACAGTGGCTGATTCATGGTTCATATCCTGTCCTGCTTTGACTGCTATTGGGCAATTGATCCTTTGAAAAGAGATAGCAAAGGCATCTGAATGCTGTAATGCTTTAAGATACCACAGGTAAATCTACCAGTATTTATCTCTCAGCGCCAACACGGAGTTTAATGGGGTTTGGATTAGCCCTTAAAAAAAGCAACTATAGTACAAGGAATTTAATTGATTTATCTGAGGTCACACAGTGGCTGACAGAACTGGTGTAAAACAAAGGAGGAAGAATTGCCAAAAGAAGAAAATGCAAAGGTAGTAGATAAGCAACAGTTTACTTTCCAACTATATGGAAAGAACATTTGCTAAGTTGTATCATTTTTTATTGACTTGGTTAAACATTTTTTTTAATACACACAGAGATAACATTTGCCCCTTAGTTAATAGGATCATTAACAACGTAATTGAGTGATACATATATATTGATCCCTTTTTTCCAAACACAGAGAAGTTATGTGCAGCAGTAACGAAAGGGTAAAAATCACAGCTGATTTTGGCCAAAGCTGAATCTTCTAACAAAAGTTGAAGCACTGAAGCCTGCCCTTTCACAAAGATTTATCTTTTGCAACAACAGCAAAATTCTTATTTTTAGCCCTACGCCCCCTCAAGTAATTTATAGAGCAAACACACCTCATTCTATTTCTGCCAAATTTATTTGCATTCAAAATATTCTTATTTTATTCTAAATTAAGCCATATGCTGCTGGTGACTTAAAAAAAAAAAAGGTCTTCCTCCATCATTCAAATTGATCAAAGCAAATGTTCGCATAGATATATATAAATGACTGTAGATTTGCTTTTTCTCTAGCTGATCTTTTCTTCCTATGTAGATCTGATGTTTTGCCTCTGAGAATAGAACTTATTAGCAACCCTAAAGTAAAAAAAGACAGGATATTTTTCAGCAAGAGTCTTCTCTTTGCCAAACAACCCAGAGTTTTTCTCCAAGGACTTTAAAAGAAAGGAAAGAATGAAGAACGGAAACCGTAAAGCACGCATTACTGCTATCATCTAATTGCTGAATGAATAGCACAGTTGTTTAGTCTGATTGCACTAAGCTAGTTATCCACTGCAAGCTTCATTGACAAAAAGGGAATCTACACAAATTATAGGGAAATTCAAGCACTAAAGGAATGTTTTGGTTCAGAGGTTTGCAATGACTATTGGCTTTGGTTCCTGGCACAGTTTGCCTTTGCCATATGAACTCTGTTGGGCTGGGTCAGCCCAAAGCTTTCCAAAAAGCCTGAGAAGAGGACAGACTTCCTTGTCATCTGTATCCCATAAATAAATTAAAGTGATGTTCTCCAGTTAGAGTTTGTTTCTTGGCAGAGTAATCTGCAATCAGAGAAAGAAAAGACTTTCATTTGTGGACTCCAACTAAAGGAAGGAAGCTTTTGTATGCGGATTCACCAGAGACCAAAATATTAAAAAGTGGAAGAGGAAAAACATATGTTGCTGTCACTTGAAAAATAAGTGGATCAAAAAGGTGCATTAGAGATGTGTCGTCATTGATGATATTGAAAAACAAAACATTCCTTTACAAGGAACAGGTAAAGTAGCTTCACCACCACCTTATTACAGCATCAGAACAGGTTTTTCAGGCAATTCTTAATTCATATCCTCTATACAAAAATAGCAGGAAATGAAACAAGCCTAATAGGCCAGGTTCCCGTGGGCTTGCATTCTCTCTTATCATATTGCAGAATGTATGTATAAGTAGGAAGAATGACAGGAATATTAATCCTGCTATTTGAATGACATCACAACCAAGAAGCATCTGCAGCAAGAAAAGCAATGATACAAGCATATTCAGTGTACCCCTCTGAATACTTCATTTCAGTCACAAAAAACACTACAACACAGCAGCTGCACTTATTCTCCTGAGCCCTGGAGCAAAGCTCCATTGGGAGTCTCCTTCCATGTTACTATTTGTATTCAGGCTCTTGTCTCTCACATCCTCAGACTATTTCTTCCAAATTTTCCTGCACTCTTTGCTTCACCGAGTGAACTTTCGGTGGCTATTAATTCCCTGTTAAGTCTCTGTGAAAACTTACTACACCCAAAGAAAAAAAAAAAATCTCCATTTTTTCGTCACTGAATGATCAAAAAATAAAATGAAAGCAGGAACATGGTAAGAGGCTGATGTTAGAGACAATGTACCTCTAGAGGAACTTTTGTGATTTCCCTGACCTTTGCAGAAAGCATAAACACTCCACTCCCAGGTCACTTCCCTGTTTTGAGGCCCCCCTGTGCTTGGCACAGCTGATCCGGGACCTGCTCTCCACTGTCCAAAGTAGCGATACCTGTGTCACAGATGCTGCAGTGTGGGAGGTGAAGTAGGGACTTAACTGAATGAGTCACACAAAACAAATAACAGAAATGCTTAATGGTTATTGAATTATAATGCCAAGACAAGTCTTTTGCTAGTATGACTTCCTCTGTCTGGAAAATGAGTTTTAGCGTTGCCAATGAAAGGGCCATTCAGCTGCAGCTCCAGCAGCCTTTTGTGAATATAGCCGTATCAACCACACCAATAAGCCATTCTAAAAGTCAAAAAGCTTTGAGATCTGTTGCTCTGACATCTGTATGGACTGCTATAATACGCCACTAGGGGTAAGTATTATTTGAATATTGGCTGCATCTTATTTGAAAATGTCTTATCGTCT
Organism: Buceros rhinoceros silvestris; assembly: GCF_000710305.1. Lineage (NCBI taxonomy): Eukaryota > Metazoa > Chordata > Aves > Bucerotiformes > Bucerotidae > Buceros > Buceros rhinoceros. Next base: position 93,489 of record NW_010399569.1, read on the forward strand.
CATATGTGGACACTTTTAAATTACATTATAAAATGTGTTACAGAAAACTGAGAATTAAATTAAATTAAATCAAGATACTATTAAATTTAAGTTAATGGAAAATGTACTGCCGACTTTACTCAGATCTCGATGAGACCACAGATGTCTTATTTTCTTTTCAAGCTCTACTGTAAAAAAAACCCAACAACAACAACAACAAAAAAACCAACAAAAAGAACCCCTTACTATTTATCTTTTTTCCCGCAATCCAGAAATAAAAATTACAATCAAAGTATAATGATTATAAGTAGGAACTGAGTCTACCAACACAATGAATATATAACTACAGAATTTTACTCTCCTATGTTCTTGTTTACCAGCCTTTGCAGATATATCCAAGTCAGTTCTCTATCTCTTGTTGAGACAATTGTAATTTACATTTTTATATGAGCCAGAATCTTGCTGTGTAAATTGTTTGTCTTTGAAATAACTCTTATTCATTCAAATAAATTTTCAGTGGGATAGGAAAGCATGGCTGTGAAGGATCAGGTATTGAAACTGGAAGCAATTAGCTGTAGGTACTGTCTTTCTGTATGTCTCACACTTGTGTTAAACACATATTCTGCACTTGATGAGTAAGAAACAATAATTAATCTTAAATTAGGGCAAGATACAATCTAGGCAAGAGCTTAATGCGTTTGAACCACTGCTCCTCTTCCTCGGAACAGGAAATTGGATTTTTGTTTGTCATGTAGAGAAGATCTTAAATAAACTCTGGCCAAGGCTATGGAGTCAATAATACTTCCCAGGGAGCTAAAAGCAGTGTTGACTGATGTGAATATTTTCAAGAGAAGAGTCTGATGCAGACATTCATGGCTAGGGTGTATCTCCTGTGCCACATGACACTGTTTCCTCACGTATCCATGCTGACCGACAGTTGCCTGGCTTCATCACAGAAATTTGGGGTTAGTAGCTTCCTTAAGTTGTCCTGGTTCATGATCCCAAAGGTTTGAGGCTGAAAGGAAGGATGTTTTTAGGGTTTTCTCTGGCACTTACTCGGGCTCTGAGTGCCACTGTGTGGCACTCTGTTCACGAGAAGGTACCTGGGTACATCTGGGTATGACAACTCTCAGACTCAAAATTACTCATGCTTTCAACTCTCTCTTGGATCTTGATAAAACCTGTTTGCTCCAAAACCTGTACCCAATATTGTACTGCAGGGTTTGACTGAAGGCTAATTTCATCTTTCCACGGGAGAAAGCAAAAAACACAACACACTCGTGGTGGCGGTGGAATTACTACTGCCTTACCCCTGACAACCTGCTTGCCCAAATAAGAGGCAGAAAAACACATGTCTCTGGAGGGAGTGGGAGGTGGGGTTACACGGAATTCCACCCCCTCCTTTCTCCTGCTAATAGCCCCTCTGAGACGACTCCATCTCCCGAGTCTCCCCCTTCAACCTCCTGTTTATATGAACATACCATACAGAAAAAAAAGGAGGGGAAAAAAGAAAACAATTCCCATTAAGACTGGCAATTAGAGGCTACCAGGTCTGCCTCAGCACTATGTTTTCTGTACCAGTCTGACTCGGCAGTGGCTCTCCGCTTCAAGTTTTTCCTCCATATGCTTGCATTCTCAATTTAATGGTGACTAAAATGCTTCTCAGAGTAATCAAAGTAGATCAATACCACAACCACGACAGTAGAAGAAACACAACTTCAGTCTCTCTCAGGTCATTTCATGAAAAAAATAACTTTTTAATTTTGATTTAGTGTCACATGAAAACTCACTTTGATGCAGTATTAGGAATATCACCCCTTGTACATGATTTTACACAGATATCCTTTTCAGTACAACCATTTGCTGTTTAAGTTCACCTGAATAGCCTCAGTTATTACTCTTTACATATTTCTCACCCTTCCTGGTCTAAAATTAATGATGACAGAGTATGTACAGCTCAGAACCATATTCACTTTTCTCAGAACAAGGTTTCTAATTGCTGTCTGTTCTACAGAAAGGAATATATCACTGATGATTTTGGTAGTTAGTTAAGTTCCAGCCAAAGTTATGAACTCTGGGATACACAATTAAAAACCATAAATTTTACTTAATCTTTTCCAAAACTTCAAGAGAGCTTTTGCTCCTGTTTTGGTTTTAAAGTTACAAACCAAAACTTTTAAGGTTAAACATATTTACCCAGCTGTATTTATTCATCTCTGCTATTAAGATACCTAATTTTTTTGTTAAGGCTTATGTCAAAAGAAAAAAATTAACATCACTTGTAAACTTCCAAAGAGCTGGAAATTTTCTGTCTCAGAGGCTAGAGCCCTAATTTCCATGCTCTGCTTTTGAGGAGTAATGTAACTTGAGCACATCAACTAATCACTGGTGTCTCCATTTTCCACATGTTTACTGTTATCCACTTCTAGACTCTTTTGAGACTTACTTACAAACAAGAGGAGATGTGGCATGTATGTATGTCAAATATTATTGCTCTCATTTAAATACAATTACCAAACAGAAAATACAAGTCTGTTATTTTTTCTTGTTATTACTTGTATTCCTACCCAGAAAAAAATTATTCAGGACCACATTCATCTAAAATGCTACCTCACATTTTGCAAATGGAAATAACTCCATGCTGATAGAACAGCAGATATTTTTCTTGCCTCAAATGCGGCGAACCACATTTATCTAACTGATTTTGCCCTTGGTGTTGAGCTTGGGCTTAACAAAGACAATTTAAACTTAGCACATAATTCAGTAATTAATTGTTTGGAAACAATTCATTGTAAATATTGTATTTATAGCCACTATGAAACAATGCTGATAACATCTGAGAAGGCTCCAAAAAAAGCAGGAAGACACTGCAAAGGATGTGTCATTGTCATTATTAATAAAACTTCTCTTTGACTGCTTCACAAGGTACAGAGATTAGTATCAGCTGTGTCCCTGGAGAGAAAAGACAATGCAGAGCTGTAGCAAGAAGAGTAACACACCCTTCTGCGATAGTGTACGTGGAAGATGAAGCATCCTTCATGGTTTTCCAGTTCCATTTGCACAAATATCACGGCAAAAAATATTTTTGCTATTCATTTACAAAAACCTTGCACAACATGTCTGTAATTCTGAATGAACTCCTGGCACAGACCTTTTGGCTGAACTGTATTTACCCAGTGTCAGAAGAAATGCTTTTGTTTCTTGTGTGCTAACACCATTGTGACTTTTTTAATGAAGGTAAAAATTCTCTTTCTCAGAGACATATGGGACAATAAATTTTGAGTAAATTGGCTAACTTCATAAAACAGCTACAACTGTAATAAAGAATGCTGTTACAGAACAAAACAACAATAACAAATAAACTGTAATAGCAAGCCAGATGAGGACCTCTTCCTGATTTTCCAAAAAGAGAAGAATCAGTGAAACTAAACCATATGAGAAAACCATTACTATTTCTGAGAAAAAACTGTAACCCAGTCTCAATATGTAGAAAGGGAAATTGTTATTGCTGTGAGTATACGTTTTTCTACCCTCCATAAAAACAACCCTTAGAGAGGGGCATGATGTGAGAACACCCATGCGCTGGTGAGTATGCTAAATCATCATGCTTTTTTTTTGCTCTAGATCAATAAATCTCAAATTATCTAGACAAATAAATACAATAAGGACACTATGAGCGAGCTCTTAGGGGTGGCAGTTGCTTAATCCAACACAGTGCAATCGAAATGGAACAACTCACTATTTCTTCAGTGATTTCTCCACGGTAACCCATGCTCTGCCTATAGAATTAAAATGAGGGGAGATCTCTGGCATTAGTGACACAGACTGGCTCACACCCACACTGCTTGAGTGTCATCCATCCTCTACACCACATATGTCCTGGAGAGAGTTATTTGGCATAGCCTGGAACAGAGATAGAGAATGAGTGCAGACAGTCAACAGTTAATTTAGGATATGGTTGTTAACTGCTCTGAATATGTAATAATAATGATTACAAATGAGTAGCAACCAATCATTTGCAGTGTGTTTTGTTTATGAATATCAATCCAATAAACTCATGTTTCAAAAACTAAAAACAGCCTGATTTATCATTTGGTTTTCTAAACAATCCTATCACAGTGACCTCTAATTCCCTGATATATAAATATTTATGTGTAAATGCACACATAAATACGTATATATATTGAGTTGCAACAAAGGGTTCAGTGCTTTAACTTTCCTTTGACCATCCTTTGTTTAGCTGCATAGACATAACATTTGCTCTTGTGAGAGTGCATGCAAAAGATAAGGTATGATACAAAAAGTGACAATACCTAAATGGCAGAAAGGACATTTTCAAAAAATGAGCATACAGAAGTACACTGTATGTACCTCACTCTACACGTTGCAATGTGTGTTACACTGTACACCTGCTTGCAGTTTTTCCATTGCAAGGTCCCTTCTTTTCCCATTTGACAGCCCTAACTTCAACATCTTACATGACATTCAAGCAAGAATTACTACACTGAAATACTTGAGTAAGGTGGCAGGGAGTGTGCCTTACAGGACAAGATCCAGCAAAATCCTAGTATCTTGTCTTGTTCTGCTCACCTACCCCTGTGTCTCCTTCCCCTATATTATTTGTTATTATCATCAATTATTTTGTTTTCACTATGCTTCCAAAGCCCCCATTCCTGTGGTTCCTCCTCCCTACTGTGCTTCCCAATCCTCCTGTGGCTGAATCCTCTCCTGCACTTCTCCAAGCACCCTTCAGCTCCCTGCTACCTACACACCTCTTCAGGCCAACCAGTTTTTAATCCTTTCTTTCCCCATTCTCAGCCTCTAATTGACCTTCCTAAAGCAACCACTGCCAGCCACCACTTCCCCTTCCCTCTCCTCCTCCGCCTCTTTTGCTGGTCAACTCAAGTGGGAGAGGAGGAGTGGGAGATGAAAGTGGGAGACAGCCTGTCTCCCTGCCAGTTGGCTGTGCAGAGGCACAGGATTGTGCGGTGCTCATGGTGGGGACTGAAAATCTGCTGAACACATGAGAAGCTGGCAACACTTGAGGAAGGAGCCAGTCCAGAAGGGACCCCAAATGTGGATGTCATCAGTGCACACCATTTGGCAAATGCTGTATATGGTAAAAATTGAAAAGCAAGGGGAGAAAGCACAAGCCTGAGTTCCTGCTAAGTTGCTACGTGCAAAATATGTGTAAATCACTACTTGATCCTGAATCAATCACTACCTGATCCAAAAAGTTGCACCTTGTAGCTACTTTGCACTCAATTTTCCTGATTCCAAGAGAACCTAGGCTCATGAAATAAGCATATGTATACTGTAATACATTGTGGTTAAAATTTGTAAACCTTTAAAAAAGTTTTTACCTACCTGTCACAGAAAATGACAATATGTCATTTTTCTCTAACTGAAAAATAACACCCTAAGATGACTGAGAGTCTGTTGTGAGGTTTGTTGCTATTCTTTCTGATAGGAGGTGGTTTGAAATTACATAACTTCCAAGAAACTCTCTTTCCTTTTGACTTCTGTTATTTGACGAGGGTGTGTGGGGGGGGTGAAATCTGCATCAATAGATTTTGTTTTGACAGTATATCTCTTTCCCCAAAGGAGAAAGATGGATGTTGGAAATTAAGATTAGTCCTGCATGTGTGGACAGACCATACAGATATCAGAATTACTCCATACACAAAAGTAACATATCAATGACCTAATTTGTTAGCTGGCACCCAGTCAAACCTCAGAGCCACCGAAGGTAAGAAAAAATATAACTGACTTGTTGATTCTTAGCCAGTCTTTCTTTTTTCTTCTTTCATTCAGAGGAAAAGCCTTTCAAACACACTTAATTTCTCTGCTACATGTATTCATATTCTCTTTTTATATTCATTTGGTTGGATAACAAAGAATGTTATGCTCAGCCATAGAAAAATGTGTATAGACAAGCTCAGCAGGCGTTTTCATGTTGTGCTGTCAACACTGCACAATGGCAGCCCTTTCCAAAAAAGAATTTTATGCAGAAAAATGTTCAGACTTTCAGAGCAATTAATGTCTAGTAATATCAACAGAACTGGAGGCTTTGCATTACACTGTAAGGCTTGAAAAACTCTGGTTCTGGGATTGGCGGTACCTTCTGTGAATGAGCACACGCACACACGTGTGGAACACGAGAATTTCTATCAATTATTAATCTTGGTGCTATGTTTTTGAGATCTTCTTATATACTGTAAAGAAATACTCTTGAGCATGTCACATCCCTCCACTTATTTTTCCCTAAGTAAGTGACACAAAAGAGGAATTGAGTAAAATAAGCATATAACAAAATGTCTGAAGTGTGAAATCCTGAAGGATATGACTTGTTGTGTAACACCTTTTTCAAGAGAAGGGTTTATATGTCAATATGCTCTAAATATTTTCTCAAAGAAATTCAAAACTAAAATAGCGGATAATGTACAAAAAAGGAAGTTTGACTAAAGCATAGCTCTTTCCCACACAAGAATAACTCAGTCCTTCCACTTCTACGGAAAGTTAGAGATTTGCCACTGACTTCAAAGCAGCTTTCGTGGACTGTGTGTCTGAATATATCTACTATCTGCTGTTACTGCAGAGCATTTGCAGCACCAAAACATTCTTCATAATACTTACTATTTGGCATATACTGATAAGTGTCAATATGAAACATTTTTTTTGCTATCAGAGATATAAATTAATTTCTGACTAACATCTACATTAAAAAATGAAAATTAAGTATGCAACAGTAGAAAAGCCCTGTACAAAATAAAAATAATGGTGAACAGTTAAAAAAACCGCTGAGCCTTAAACTAGGCATAACTGCAAAAAACAGGTGAGGTCCTACAGCCACAAGGTTTCAACAATTAACAGATGCAGTTCGAAGACCAGTTTGAATGGACCGAGTGGGCTTATCCTTTCTGTAGGAGATGAATATTCCTTCCTCTCTGAAGGAAAATTGCCTTATTTCAAACACAGAAATCCTAAAATTCTAAAGAGAGGCATTTTCCTAAAACATTGCAAGGGTGGTAGTACCTGTGAACACTTTCCCCTGTATGTGCCAGTGCCATGAACGAGTACACTAACAGGAAATCACTGCAGGCAGTCATTGCTACCATGTACATTTTCCCTTTCCTAAGGTTTATGGAAACAATTCTCTCCATTACCTGGCCCCCACGCTTCAAGACATCAATATTTATGTTTCCCACATCAATATATAGCTTTCATATGCCAATGTATAGTTTTCATTCCTTTAATTACAAGCTTATTGATTGCAAGATCTTATTAGACCACCTTCCAGGCCTTCAGAAAGCACAATTATATTCATCAAAACTTATGTTTTTCAACTTAAAAAACCCCAAAACCTTAATGTTTGAGATGTATGTTTTCCTTCAAAATCATATTTACTTCATTAAAAACACAATTGGATACTGCTAAATTGCTAAGTCTTAAGCTGAAGACTTAAGTTATTGTATTTTATGTTTCCGATTGAAATTAGTATCATATAAGAGACTGATGGATAAAATGCATTTTAAACTTTTTCTTCTGCACACACTTGCACTGCTAAGCAAAGCTAGAAAAAAATCAGTTTCATCAGCATACATGAAAAAAGAAGGATCTTTAATTCTGTTGTGTTTGTGTTGAGCTTAGATCTAATTTTCAAACAATCCCCCCCCCCTTTTATTACACAAGTAATAAAAAAAAACCCACCAAACAAAAACCCACGAATATGTTCATTTGAATAAAAGAGTATATCACGGACATTTGGAACTTTGGATGTGCTAGTTGGAGGAGATAAACTGTAGGGCAGATGCGGGTTTGGGCAGACTGGGTTTTCGAGCTTATACTCGATGAGGTGAAGTCACTGAGAAATAGAATAACCATGATAGGTTTTGCAGACTGTACTAGAAAAGCTTTACAAGACTGCAGACCAACCCAAATCCAATGGTTATGTACACTAGTAAATAAAAGAGGGCCAGAGACTGAAACAAAATGTGACACTGTTTTTGGAGGTGGTCCCTGGAACAAATTATCCCCAAAGCTGTGCCACATATTGGCTCAGAAACAGTTGTTTGGAGAGATCCTCCCAGAGCCTGGGACTAGGCAATTAAGCAGTGCCTACAATGAAGGATCCAAAACTCTACTTCTCTCCTTTGCCTTCTTTTATTTAGCACACAGAGGCAACTTGTGCATTTGACCAAAGTATTGCCAATGGTGGGAAGTGATTATAATATCATATCATCACCAGATTAGATATAGAATGAAGGATTTCTTTGAGGTTTCAGAAGTTAGAAGTCAAGGCTATGTTATAGACAGCTTTAGCCGTCATTTATTTTGGCCACTGTAACACAGCAAATAATGTGGTATGGCTCCACATTTAAAGCCAAGCTTTCCTGAAGCATTCTAGCCAAGCCTGATGAGTGCAAACTGCCCACTTTAACTGTACAAGCAAGCTTCACACTTCCATATTTTGGCTTTAAAAAAGTTCCCCCAACCACATTAGCAAAGTATTTGAGGACATTTATAGAAGTATAATTAGACAGACACTCATTTCCTTCCTTTTCTCCTGCTTCTCTTGTTGCCCACCCCAGAAAAACAAAGAAAGTATTTTTACAATCATTTTGCACTGGCAATAGGCAGCACCAAAGACATTTCCCTAATGTTCTCTATACATAAGAGAACATGCCCTAAACCAAAACTTGCTTATTCCTGTTGATTTCAAGACTTGCATCACTTGCTTGATGCCCTGAGGTATGGATCCAGAACCCCATGTAAGATGTAGGGCTTTTGTTAGATGGAACTGCCTTCCTAAAATAACGATTTAACGTGGAGGCTTTGCCGTGTCACTTAGAGCTCTACATTGTGCAACACAAAGACACTAGTTTTGAAACAATGCCATAGGAAGAGCATCTTGCTCCAGATACTATGTTTATGCAGGGTTACTTAAGCAGAAGCAATGAGCAGCATTAAAGTAATGTTTACATAATGAAATGTAATATCAATCATGCTATGTACATTAGTGATAAGAGTAGGGATTGAGTTGTTTTGGACAGAACTGAGACTTCTTATTCAGAATGGACAATTACTAGCAGACCGCAAATTTACCCCCTATTTTTAAATGTTATTTTTCACCTAGTATTGATGTTGGATTGTAGCTCATTTTGACAAAATGACAAAAATTCTCTTCTAAAATGTTTGCAATAGTTTTGTTTGTAACTGTTACTCAAGCCACCTCATCTTAGTGGCCTGTAAAATTTACCTGGTCTTTTAATAATATGAGGGGAAAATATAAGAGAAAAACAAGCAAGTCATCCACAGAGCAGAGCATCAACAGAAGCCAACCATCCAAGGATAACAAAATTAAGAAGCACTTTTAGTCAATTGTATTCTGATTAACACCTTATACGGAGAAGTAAGCTGGACACCTTTGCCTCTTTAGGGAAACTGCTCTGCAAGAAAATGAGCTCAAATCTCCCTTGAACGAAGTGCTCATCGAGACTCCTGGTGAGGAATTCCTCTCTGAAGGGAGCCATCGCCACAAATTCACGTCAAGCAAGCAGGAGGGTAAAAAGCAGAGTTCAGATCTGATGTGACTTATGTGCACTTTCTATGGATGACCCCATATCCCGCCTGTGTAAAGAGCTACATCGGGGCTCCAAACCTGCTTCCTATAAAACTTGCACTGAGGCTAAATAGCCTTAAACCAAAGAGAATTTCCTTATTTCCACCATCCTCTGTTATATCTGGCAGGAGTTTGGCCATATGTAGAACAAAAGCCAGGTACTTTACATATGGGTATAAGAAGGAACAGAGTCAATGCAGGGAGGACCTTTCCCAGTGGGAGGCAGGCAACAGCTTGTCCCTCTCCTCTGTCCACTTTCAGAGTGACAAAGCAGTTGAGGTAGCTCTCAGGGCACTGATAAGGAGGAGACACCTTCTGCTTCTGGAATAATAAGGACTGGTAGTTCTTTTCCTGCTTAAGCATCTTACTTTTTCTTTTACTGACCCAAGAAAACCTGATGGTTCTTCACAGGTGCACAGAGGAACAATGCTCATTGCAGGGGGATTTGGACTAGATGACATTTAAAGGTCTCTTCCAGCCCAAACCATTCTATCATTCTGTGACTTCATGACATTGCATCAGGTGATCTGTCCTCAAACTGGATGCCTGTATCTCTTCCACAAGACTGTACTCCCTATTCATGTAAAGAATTAACCATAAGCTTCAAACTTTTTACTGCTGTAACATTAGAGAATAGAATGTTGTTTTAGTTATTGATACAGGTGTATATAAAACAAAGCTGCTCACTTTTCCTTGTACAGTCCTTACCAAGGCTGGCTTAAACCCCCGTGAAGCTGAATCAACAGAAATTTGACTATACTGAAGGTTAGATCATTGATTAACTTAGAATAGATGATTTTAAAAGGTTATCTGTTTGAAGTAGACATGGAATATAATAGAACAACTTCAAGTTTTCTTAGAATTTTAAAGGTGATTCTCATTCTGTGACCCAAGCAACCAAGGACCAAGACAACCAGAGTGAAATGAAACAAAGAATACGAGGTTTGCTGAGACAAAGGAACTGAATAGACTTTTTGATCAGTGAAGAATGAAGAACTGAGAATCTGTGGAAAAACATCAAGGACTTTACCTAGTTACATAATGTTAGAAAAGAAAACTATATATACTAAGAACATGTGCTGTATGCTTTGCCACTCACTGAGGTGATGGCCCAACTCCGAGTTGTTGAAAAAAGCAAACCTAGAGTTACCTACAGATTGGTAAAATTCTGTAACATTCAGTAACATTATTTGAAAACAAAGTATTATGATGACTGTTGTATGGATTACACACACTTACCTAAGCATGTTTATCTTTTCTTTTATTTTAATTATCCACAGCTATAGTGAATCTCCCATCATTTGGCAGTAAAATCTGTCCAGGCTAAGGGAAAGCTATGACCAACATTTTTGCAAGCAGAAGCAGGAACAGTAAGTTGTTTCCTCAGCAAAAAAACAGCCCTACTTTTCCTCCAGCTTTCCCCATTTTTTACCTAAGGCACATGGCAGCACATGGCAAATCAGGGCAAAAAACCTTACAATGATGGGAATCACTAGCTACAGGACAGATGCAAACAATGTAGGAACTCTTAAAAAGGGATGCAAAGGGCTGTGACACTGCAAAACAGCCTGAAGAACAGGAAGAAACAGCTGCTCAAATATATGTCCATGACCTTTCCATGACAAAACCAGCGGGTAATAGATGTATTCTACAAATGATAAGGGAACAGCCAAATGAAGTGCAAACTAGAGCAGCAGACTGAAACAGGGACTGGGCAAAGACCAAGGGGAGAAATTACTAAAAGAGGATGAGGCAGCTGAGACCCCACATACAGAAAAGGAGGAAAGTAAAGCTTTGTGCCAAGGCAGAATCCTGAAAAAGCCCACAGGAAAAGCAGATGGGAAATATGTATGGAAACAGGCGTGCAACAGTGTGTTATTCTTTTGATATGAAGCAAACAGTTCCAGCCATCTATGACCACAGCGCAAGCACTAGAAGAGACCTGGCAGAAAGGATGAGCAATCCCCGCCGATTACTTTGCATACAAGGAAAGTAGTTCAAAATATTACAAAAGGAAAACACAATAGAGAGCCAGCACGAAAAGGACTGTCATAACAAATGTGTTGACAGATTTACTGAGTAATGCTCCAGAATTTTTAATCATCATATCCCCTATAGGAACAAATTACACCAATGAGGTACGTTTATATAATATATAAGCAACTGTTTGTTCAGACAGTAAGAAAAAAAATAAATTAATTGGAACTGTGCAGATAAGTAACTTGCAGAACCTTTCCCTGTGCCAAGCACGGGTGAAGAAAGTAAAATACAGATACTGGAAGACAACCAAGGGAAGATCTGATAGGGCAGGCTGGAGGATTTTGAATGCACAGATCACTGGAATGACTCCTGCATCCTGAGCCAACTGTTTGGATTACAACGTCTTCACTTATGCAGACAGGTTGCCAGCCTCTTGGGCTCAGAACTGGCAGGACCTGTTAGGCAGGCTGTAAACCTTCAGGAGAAGGAGGGAAAGGGAGAGCTTTAGCTTAATTTGAATAATCCGGCTTGTACTTCCAACATACAAATTAAGTCAGAAACTAAAATTGTTCTGAAGCGAAAGATGAAGGATAACAAGAATATAATGCCTGACGCAAATGTGTGGGGAAACAAGCAACAACTGGAAGGTGCCGTACTAAATAAAGGAGATTATGATCTGGAAAGACTAACTGAAACTTAGTGGGATAATTCCTGTGTGTTGAAAAGACAGGATGCAGTATGCATGGGAAAGGCGGAGTGGAGAAAATCAATAGGTGTAAAAAATGTTATATGAAACTTTCAAAGCACATATGCTATATATTTGACACTTAGAATAATAAAATGCCAAAAATCTCAGGTAAGCATACAAAAAAAAATTTAAAATATTTTTAAAAAAGAAAAAAATAAAACCTATAGTAATAATAGCATGTGTTTCCTTTAGGCCACCACTCTGGAACACAGCCAGAAAAGGCTCTGAGTGGATTTTAGTAGATAGAGGATCTAGACAGCGCACACAAATGCATGTATACCAATCTTATTTAGCAAATTCAAAAGAATAAAGATTAAAAAGTTTCACCTATTGGGAAGTGAGCACTGAAAATATGGAAGCAGAGCACTTGAATCCACTACAGCAAGAAAATAATTTGCAGAACAAAAAGCTGGGAGGGGATCAATTCTACTTTCGGGAAGATTTTAGATAACATAAACAGTTGGATATGGGATGAAAATAAATGTTTTAAGTTTACATTTATGCAGGAAACTTGGAGACTTTTGGAGAAAATGGAACAGGATTAAAACTCATCTGTGGAAAAAAAAATAAAAACCAACAGGAGATAATAAGGTAAAGCAATGGTCAGAGTGTCTTCACAAGGGCTATTCAGAGTTCAAAGTATATCTACAGGAAGGAGTGGCAGGAAAAGAATCCAAGAAGACTTAAGTCTGAATAGGCCAAAAAGGGAAAAAGAGAATAACAGGAGTTTTATAGCTACGGAAGGGGGAAAAGAAGTAAAAAGATAAAAAGAGTCTGTACCAATAAAAGAAAAATGAAAGAAGTTGAAATTTAAGGTGGAACAATAAAACAAGATACCAACCTGAACTGTATATCTTATTTAATGTTAAACCAGTAAGAATTACAATTAGAGCCAGTGCCTCCAAAATTGCCCTCAGCTGTTGGGAACAGGGCCAGAAAAGGACCACTTTGAGACATATAATGTACTTTTGAGGTACTCAAGATCAAGAACAATCAAGAGACTTATCCTTGGCATAGGGTGTAGGAAATTTAGGGTGTGGTTCATGTGATCTATCTCAGGCAATGAAGGCTCCAATATCTTTGAGCCAGACCCTCTATGTTTTACCTGGTCAACAAAGTAAAACAGGAGATTAACCTGTGCTGGTTTTGACTGGGGTAAAATTAGTTTTCTTCACAGTAGCTAGTATGGGGCTACGTTTTGGATTTGAGCTCGAAAAAAATGTTCATAGTTCAGGACCATTTTTGTTATTGCTGCTCAGTGCTTACACAGAGTCAAGGCCTTTTCTGCCTCTCACACCACCCCACCAGCGAGTAGACTGGGTGTGCACAAGAAGCTGGGAGGGGACACAGCTGGGACAGCTGACCCCAACTGACCAAAGGGATATTCCATACCATATGATGTCATGTTCAACAAAAAGGAACTGAGGAAAGAAGAAGGAAGCAGGGGGGCGACATTTGCAGTGATGGCATTTGTCTTCCCAAGTAACAGCTATGCATGATGGAGCCCTGCTTTCCTGGAGATGACTGAACATCTGCCTGCCGATGGGAAGCAGTGAATTAATTCCTTGTTTTGCTTTGCTTGTGTGCGCAGCTTTTCCTTCACCTGTTGAGCTGTCTTTATCTCAACCCATGAGTTTTCTCACTTTTTTGATTCTCTCATCCACCCCACCAGACGGGGAGTGAGCAAGCAGATGTGTGGTGCATAGTTGCCAGCTGGGGTTAAACCATGGCATAAGCTCTGCATAATAATGTTGGCTTCTAGAACAACATCAGACATACCATCTCCAGAGACCCACTTTTCTCCTGTGAGTATAAAAAGCAGCCTAATTTAGATTTAGACATCTAGTTTGTATCTACTTCAAGTCAAATGAGACAAATCATTGCTTTCCTAATATTGGGAAATCTAGGAGTCTGAATTAATGTGTGCAGATGATTTACAAAGTTGATTCCAAAATGAAAGAAAATTCAAAAGTTCAGATGGCCATTTTTTAACGCTTCTTTTTGTGAATGGTGGTAATACCTATCATCTTAATCGTAAGAGTATTTGTATTAAGTCTGGGCAGTTTGGACTACCCTTTTAGATTGCTATTTTAGCTTGTGGTGAGTCTTACCTGTCTAGCTTGTCCTACTGAACCAAAACTCCATGGTAGGCATTGAATACAAGACTTCCTCACTCAGAAAAATACAAGTACACCTTGATAACCACAAGTGTGAAATCCTACCGTCTTCGAAGTGCATGCCAAAATTTCCATGAGCTTCAGCATGATTAAGCTTTCATCAGAAAAGTGGACAGAATTAGGTAGGGCTGTTTAAGAGAAGACTGAGAAAAACTGAAGAAAAAGGACAAAGAAAGATGAATGTTAGGCTCATCATTAGGAAAACATGCAGTAGTGAGTTTTAATAATCTCTGAAATATCTTACTAGACCGGCCTAATGTTGACTGGTTAAGCCAACAGAAAAAAAAGAAATCATGAGTAGAAAAAGTTGACCCTGGCAAGGAAAGGAAATTAAAAAATCTAGGAGGTAAAGTCAATGTCTAATCTCTTCAATCAAAGGGAAATGTAATGGAAAAATGTAATCCTAATTGCTTTGAGAAGTATTAGATTGTATATGTTATAGAGATGTGAGCTATTGAAAG
>NW_010399569.1:108545-118211 GCF_000710305.1 Buceros rhinoceros silvestris
AAGAGTGTAGTCGGAGAACTATTTTATGGTAGGAAGAAAGGAAATTATTTAGACAGCTTTAACACCTTTAATGGCACCGTGCTGGGAACATGAGGGAGCCATCAACATGAATGAAAATGCAGTGCATATTCATTGGAAGACATAACTGCTGCTGACACACCATCAGGACCCTAGTGGGCCCTGTCATCTCTAAACTGGAGCACATGTAATGCCTGTTGGCAAGAAGCTGCATGCAGAATTGTGCATGAGACCTGTGTCTCAGGTTAACTGAGACTGTACTGTAAGTGTGTGTGTCATATTTCTTCTGATGCCAAACAAAACTGCTTTATCTTCCCAATAATCATTCACTTCTAATGAAAAGGACAGCATAAACTGTCAGCAGATCCAACAGGAAAAGTGGTATCACTGAGTTGTTTGGAAACCTAGTCCAAAATAACCAATTTTAATGTATCTTGCTCAGTTTTGAATTGTCTTATTAAAACACTCTGCATTACTCAGTACAATAGCTGTTTAAAAAAAAAAATCAAAGATTTGTAAATTTCTAATTTTTAAGGAAAAGACTATTTTGTTAGATAAATTACAGTATAAACCACATAGTATCCAGCCTGCAACTAAGGTAACATCAGCATGATGAACACTGCTCAAGAGTAACCAGTAATCTAAAAATAACCATTCCACTATGGATGCCAAAAAGTTATGAAAGTCCACCTCTATTTACCTTTGTTGATAAAATACCACTGTGACAATTGTACATTTCATTAGCAATGAGACCTCATGGGAAAAATTAAAACGAACTTCCGTTATGAGAATATATATATGTCATATCTGTGCTTCCAAATGTGAGGAGAACATTGACTTCTTCCCTAATACTCAGAAAATAGCCTTTTATTCCTTTGTCTGTTTATTTTTGCAGTGGTAACAACTACAAAAGACTAAGGCAGAAATTTCCTCCATGCTACAGCTGTATCAGTGAAAGTCCACTATAAATAATGGAGACAAAAAAGAAATGAGAGGGCCTTCCCAGTCATACATATGGACTGAACATCTTCAGAGTCATGCAAGACCTTAACCTCTATAGCTATGACACCTA
Source organism: Buceros rhinoceros silvestris (assembly GCF_000710305.1). NCBI lineage: Eukaryota > Metazoa > Chordata > Aves > Bucerotiformes > Bucerotidae > Buceros > Buceros rhinoceros. Next base: position 109,636 of record NW_010399569.1, read on the forward strand.
CAACTGTCACTGATGTCAGAATGGTCAGGAAAGGAATATCTAAACTACGATACATTTGCAAACAATTCATAATCACCAATATGAAATAACACCTAGGAAATATCAAGTAAGCAGAAAATCAATGAACATGATCTGCGCTGTGCACTAAATAAGGCAGAAGCCCAAAAGAAAAAATATTATGTAATCACACGACTAAAAATTGTAGCATAAAGGGAGTGTTAAGGTTAACTGGAAAAAAAGACTTCTTAACTTTTGCAAGCTTAATTTTTGTTCTTCACAATTTTCACCACTGGTGTTACTTTGTTGGGTTTGGTAGGTTGGCTGGGGTTTTGTTTTGTTTTTTGTTGTTGTTGTTGTTTTGGGGTAATGTGTTTTTTCTCTGTAGAAACACGGTCTTTTGCCCTAGCAACTGTTCCAGTTCTTGGAGGTCTGCAGCATATGATTTCACCGGCAGTGTCCCTGCAGAACAATGTACTCTGTAGTGAAGTTATTCTTGGAGACAAGGCGACAGGATGTGCTCATGTAGGCAGTATGCAATTATACATTGTTATCTAGTGACAGCTGATCCAGCAGCTAGCATGCTGCAACACAAGACAATATTGTTTCTCATACAGAGAGGACAGACGTCTCCACAGAACAGAGGTTAAATCTAGCAAAAAGTATCCAAGGGAATAATCAGTTTCTCTACTTGCAGGTGTGAAAAGAGGTTTATGACCACAGTTGTATTATTATTCCCTCTAATATTATCCTAGATTATACTAATTGCTCCAGTATGTATCTCTGGTATAGAACTAGCTTAAATTAATACCTCTTGTCTTTTCCTGTCTTATACATACAGGATATTGCTCTCACAGCAGTCCAATGTATTTATACTAAAGACTAGTTTATCACCAGTGCTCTCCCAATCCAAGGCTATGAAGAAATCTAGAGACAGAAGTTGAACTACAAGTTTTCACCTGACCTAACAAGGATATCCGTGGCAAAGCTATCATAGTGCTTAAAGACATCCACCTCTAAATTAGTCATCCTGATTTCCTTTACAGTTACTGGAAGCACTTGCGTGATGCCTCTCATCTTAACCTGTAGCGGACATATGAAACAGGTCTGGTGATCTGTGCTCTAAAAGTGCCTGTTTCTCTCCGTTAACCATAACCATAAGTTTCTGAAGATAAATTCCACCTTTCCTGTGTAGCTACAGATAAAGTTAAGTGTTTGGGAGATGATTTATGCTATTGAAAGTGAATAAAAAGTGAAAAAGAAAAAAAGAAAGAAAAAACAGTTGGGCAAGTTCTTTGTAAGACGCAGAGTTTTAAACATTCAGTTGACACTTAAGCTTTTCTCTGATTCCTTCATCATCATTTGCGTTAGTGTTTGCTCCTTATTCTTGAAAATAAGAATGTGCTTGGTCAGCTGACACAGTCCATCTGCCTTAGCACAGCCCTTATTTCTTTCTTACCTGTACGAGCATTTAAATTTCACTTTTGGACATAACACTGTGTGAATCCAGTACTTGGGTAAATGTTTGTATAAAGGCTCTCACAGCTGTAGGTAGGAGGTAATTTTCAGTAGGATTTGATTAATCCTTCATCCATTCTCTTCATGGTAACCCAGTTATTTTCCCCACTGTGCACATGCAACACGTTATGTGACCTGTTCAGACGCCCAACACTGATCCAACTTCATGTTGCACAAATTCGTGATTACTGTGGGCAGGTCTATATTACAGATGTTTTTTCAGGGTAAATAATTCTTATTTGATGTTGTAGTTGTCCTGAGGACTAGAACTGTCCTATGGGCCACAGTATTCCATAGGCTTAAGTTGGATGTGTTTGTTCTAAATTACTCAAAAAGTGGGTGGTACAAATGAGCATACAAGAATAATGATAAAATAAGTATCATAACAAAATAATGTATTGTCTGTAAAAATCATTTTTCCTGACCCTCTGGACTAGATGAATCCAAAGCATTTTATAGCTAAGGTTATGCTTGAGCAGCTACTGTGGACTGTAGCATCATTCCTAAATTCAGCTACCAGTAAAGCAAGATTTGCCTTCTAAGTGTGTGCATGTATAAAGAGAATAACCTTTTTTTTTTTTTGGTTTAATTTTGTGAGACGTGATGCTGCCTGACTTTGTAACTTGTCCATGATCCTGTTTCCTCCCAAAAGCTGGCTCAAACCTTTGAGCCAGATTAACATTTGATCCAACACAATGGTACCTGTTAGTTGTACAACTGATCAGGCTGCTAAATAAAAATATGGAGACTAGTAATTTTGTGTATTATGTTTGTGATTTGGTCAATGAAATGAAATTACCATACCATCATCATCAATTATGAGAATTTTCTGAGTGGCTTTAGGAAAGGTTGTAATACGACCATATAGTTGTAAAAAAACATACCACAGAAAGCACCTCTGTGCACACTGGAAAACAAGGGAGCAAGCAATGTGTTTTACTGATTCTGTCTCCAATGAGCTGCTGTAAAGTTTATTTAAAACCAAGGATCCTAGGGGACAGAAAGAATATGTATTGGAAAGCACTTGTTGGCTGATAACAAAAGTCATATTGTTAAAGCCAGAGAGGAATGGAGAGGGGGATTTCATATGAGAAAATCTTTTAAGGGAATGTAACATTTCTGATAAATTATTGTTAAGGAATTCTCTCAGGTGTAAGCAAAAACTACTTCAATTTAAATAAGAGAAATAAACATCATCAGCATCATCCCTAGAAAGGCCAATAGCCTCCCAGTTTGAACAGTATATGGGAAAGTAAAGTGCAAATACCCACTCACTTAACTCAAAACATTATCATGAACAGTTATCTATCACATCCAAACTCATTATACCAGAAGACAAATTCCAGTCTGCTCTGAGACTGCATAACAGGGTTTATCAAGAGCACTCTTCCAGAGTTTTTCCTTTTTGCTTTTTGCACTCAGAACAAGGCCCTCCAATCAAACTCCTTTAAAACTGTCTTTATGAAAGGAAATCATGTATTTTGGTCCTTTATCTGAGTTAAATTCAGAGAATATTTTATTCCACGCCACTTCAAGATTCCCCAGCAGCCTGCTTCCTCCTAATTAAATAGAAGTTAATACTATGCCTTAGGTTACACAATCTACCAGCCCCAAGCTGAGTTGTGGCTGCACTTCTCTTCGTTTTACTATTCTTTGTCTAACTGCTTAACTTCAAAACAGGTCTTCCACCCACATCCTCCTCCCTCCGCTTTCTCTTCTTCACTGACACACACTTCTCCCCTTCAGCCTTTCTAGGTTCTAACTCATCCCCTGAGCAGATGGCAATGGAAGCTGCCAGGGCAATGCTAGGGCTCACTCAACACCAGCTACTGGTACAGCATTTTAAAAAATTCCAGCAGTATATGGTTGCGTACGAAAATATTTTTCTTGGATATATGACTACATATTCTTTTAAGTGTGAAATCACATTTGTATTAGACGCTTGGTCATTTGGTTTTATTTAATCAGCAATAATCTTTGGGGAGGGGAGTATTTTTGTAGGTATTGTGTATGTAAGTTTAAAAGTTTTATCCCATCATGGAATGGGAAATTATTTCCCATCCTGCTGCAGTTACTTGTCAGAAGCTGTCTAAGGCAACACTCTGGGAGAGAGAGAGAAAAGTTTGTGAAGACTGCTGAAGTCTGTTAGGCCCTTCCAGATCCAGGGAGAGATAAGCCTCAGGAAAAGCTAGATATGCATATATTTCTTTAATTGGTTTAAAATCTGTTTTCTTTGAAGTGTCTCAGTTCTAAATAAAGATTCTGTTTTAAGAAGTTTGTTTGGTCATGGCATCATCCTCTGTCATTGGTTTTGGAGAGAGGAGAATGCGTGGGCTGGGAAGAAGTCAAACCTTCACAATTAATCAGTATTCTGGGACTGTAGCTGAGGGTTGTCTGAAGGTGAGACTGTCCCCTGCTTTGTCCAAGAGTTACATATGTGATCAGTATTGTATGCAAACATTGATATTTTGACCTTGGCCAACCTTGCGGTTGGCTTCAGCTAGCCCTGTCTGCATAAGGTGTGCTTTCCCCACCTGCACTATACTGAAGCCTCTATATTATAGCAAAGAAGTCCCTACTGCAATTTTTCTTCCTGAAGCAAAGCTATTAAAGATCTGACCTCTGACAATCTGGCTCTCCTTCCAGGTATGTCCTTCTTTGCTCCAGGAAGCAAGATGGAAAAAGAAGGGACAGAAGACAGAAGAAATAAACTGCATTTGATGGGTAGCAAGCATCTTCATCACTTCCCTCCAGCGAGGACAGTACAGCAGAGTCACTATAGAGGCAATATCTGCACCCAGCACAAGACTGCCTCTGCCGTTTCTGCTCCATTCCACAGGGGGAGCTTTGAACTTCTTCCTCAAAGATACCTGATCAGTGATGGTTCAGTCATTCAACCGAAGGTTTTGCATTGTTTCTTAGCTAAAACTAGGAAAACCATAGTGGAAGAAAGAAAAAATCTCACTGAACAAGACTTTCTTGTTCACTTTCACCATCTCTTCCACTGCAAACAAAAGCATACCCAGAGAAGTGAAGTACTAGTTAAAATAATATCATGTTGCTACTATTTTTTCTTCAGTGTCATCAAAAAGTATTGCATAGCAAAATTAATTGGGAATTAATTTTTGTCTTCAGTTGGACAGTTAAAAGTAGATAAATGTAATTTCAGAAATGAGAGACTTTAAAAGTCAGGATACTTAAGAGAAATAAATTACATGGGATAAATTGCAGCTCATCAAAACAGTGCAAATGCCCATTTACTAAAGGATAATATTACCATGTTTTACCATTTGTTAAAGGACAAGTAAAGAAAAAGACCTTACTTAATACTCACTAAACAAAATAAATATGTTAGCTACATTTGTAACGTAAAAGCCTCCAAAACTCCTACAATGAAGAGCAGAAGTCAGAGAATAGCAACACTCAGTCTATATGTGGTTCTCATGGAAAAAAAAAAGAAGCAAATAAGAATGATAATGTGCTATTGGTCCGATCACTATGAATGACGCTCTAAATATGCCTTTTCCACTTTTGGCCGTAGAACATGTTATGAGAAACTCTGCATTCAAGCTAAACACAAATACAAACACAGAATCATGCAGCCTAGCTGTGCTGCCTTCTGTTTCTTTCTCAACACTTTTGTTTCTGAAAAACAGAATAAGGCAAAAAAAAAAAAAAATCCCAAGTGTCTTATGATATAGCTGTTACTCCATGTAACAAAAGCAGTGCCGTTAGATCTATGAGTGTTTCATTTAATGGTGAACTAGCGCAAGCACCTCCGTGTGCCAGCCCAACCTCCGGGAGGAAGTCCTGGGGTTTATCTGCTGCCTTGGCGCCAGCAGAGGGAGCATAGAGCATTGGTTTGTCTGGGCTTCAAACCTCAATGCGCAGATTTGTCCTTCTCTGCTCCAGTCTTTTTCCTCAATAAACGGGTTTTAAAACTTTGTGAAGGCACCTTCAGCGCTAAAATCATCTTTCTATGCACCATGAATACAGCCATAAGATAACAGAGGTGTCAGATTGCTGTACTGCAAATAACCTTTCTCGCCTGGAACACCAGGACAGATATAGGTGGGGATATTCACCAAAATGAGATGTAAGATATCCAGGACATGGTGGCTGGATTGCACCCCCAAAACGTACCTTCAAATCATCCTCACTTAGTGGCACAACACGTGCTTATGCACAGCAGCCACTGCACAGAAAGGAGGTGCTGTCTTCCAAAGGGCATGTTTGTACACATACAGCTATCCAACACACCTGTGCCCAACGGACTACGAAAGGGGTGTGACCTGGGTGTTGTGAGAATTAATAAGCTAATGAGCCTTATCTTCCTGTCATTACTCAGGTAAAGCTTCCATGTATCTGAAGCCAAATAACTGCAAGACTTTTGAGGGTGAACCGTGTGATATTTGTGCTACTTGCTCAGCTGACAACAGCAAGGACTGTTTGCCCCCAGACTCCAGCCAGAGGAAAAATGTATGTTAAGCTCCTCCGTGCACTAGAAAATCCATACAAAGGACTCAAAAAAACTTGAAGACAGAGTCAATTAAGGCCTTTTCTTTTCCTCATGATTCTCATTATCAGATTCTCACGGAGGTGGATCCTACTTCACCATGCCTTCAAAAGGGACTCTTGTTAGAGCAAACAGCAGCGCTCAGCACCTTCCAGGTTTTATTCCCAACTCAAAAACTCATTGCAAAGTCTAGCAGACAGACACATCCCTTGGCTCCTTGACTCTGCTTAAAAGAGTCTGGAACAATATCATCATGGCTTGGCTTCATGAACGAAGATCTGGGAAGGGCTTTTCCCATGCTCACTGCAAGTGATGAGTGCACCCTTCGGGCCTGCGCGGTGGATTTTTTAGGTGAGGCACAGCGTGCGCGGAACTGGCTCCACCCTTTACGCCTGAGGTTCATCTGCCAGGGCCTGGCGAGCTTGGACGGTGACAGCGAAGTCCTCGGGTCGTAGGTTTGGTTAGAGTGTCCGTCTCTTAGATGATGGATGCCTTACAGGGCTAAACGAGCTCCATCTGCCCGGGTTTGGAGTCAGAGTTGTCCTTCTCCTAGGATGGCTGCCCGAAGGCTAGTGAGCCCATCCTGCCCGTGGACACACTTTGTCTGACCCTTCAGTTGAGACCTGTCTGGCTTGAGACCCCCCCCCGGAGGCACATGCCACCACCAGCAGAGCTCTCAACCTCACAAGGGCACACAAGCTCCTTCCCCACGGCAAGGGAGTGTCCGTGAAAGAGTCGCTGCTCTACCTCCAGACATCACAGACCTGGTCACAGGGCGGCTGGGGCCTGCCAAGAACAGAAGTCCTGGAGGGTCTGGAACAATAAAGCTTCCAGGATCAGATTTTCATAAGCTGAGACCTAAGGTTGTAGAGGATCTTCTCATGCACAGTGCATATGTAATTTGCATGCAATCTCATGCAATTGTGTATATATAGCTGGCTTTTGTACATACAAATGGAGCCTGTACGGTAGTGCATGGCTCAAAGGAACCTAAACAGCTATACAAAAACACACATGGGACTCAGTTTTTATTTTATGATATGAATAAAGCGAAGAGGGAAGAAGGAGGTGATGGGAAAAAGATGAAATTCAGACCTCATCAAAGTCGAGGGTAGTTTTCCTATAGACTTCAAAATATTCAGAACTTCAATCTGTTACATTTATGTGCCACTGAACCCGGAGATACTTTCAGAAACACGTTTCACCCTCATTTCTTTTGGCAGCCCAACTTCTTCCTGGTTGAATAGTGGAAACACTGACAAGAATCTCTAAAGAAAACCCTACCATGACCTAAATCAGTAGTCCCCAATTTTTTTTTTTTTTTTTGTCTAAGCAACATAGCTCCTTCCAAGAGCCAGTGAGAGCTTTATATATCCCAGCCCTTATGACTCACATGGCCTGGGGTTGAGTGCACATGGAGGTCCATTGGACAGGCATACAAAGTAGCACGATGTTTCCCAGAAACCGTGAACATGCTATGCAGTTCGTTCCCAGGCTGCCCCTGCAGAAGAGGATTGCTGAGAGTAGGCTACAGGCTGGATAAATTGAGTTTGCAGGCTGTATTTGGCCTATACCTTACAGAATGGGTGCTTTTTCTCCAAGTTCTCACTGCTTACACAGCTCTGACTAATGACCATTAACTGTCCTTCAACAGTCTCCTACATCTTTCTTTTGGGAAGAAGAGGTGGGGTGAAATGTGGAAAATGTTCCCTTCCTTGTGGCCAAATTTAGCCTCGGTGTATGTAAGTACAATATTGCTGACACTGCTGGAGCTATGTATTGAGTAAAATTCTGGCCTCACTAAACTTGATGGCAAAATTCCCGCTGACTTTAACAGAGCCTAGATTTCACAACAAATGTTAAGGGAGTGTGACTGGAAGACTGAGGCAAAGGCAAAGCAAAAGCAAGAATGTTTTCCTCGCTACGGTCTAGGGACAGGCTATGATTCTCCAGGGCCTTAAGGCAAGAAATAATAATAAAAGTAAATAAATAAAATGGATCCTCCTGTTCAGGCAGTTACAAGTCTTGGCCCCTTTTCCCCCCAACTTCTCATCTACAGACACCCATCCAGCTGCCCTTTCTTCACATTTGACTGTACAGTTAAGCTTCTCTGTCAGCCTTGCTGTCACACCTCTTTCAGCACATGATGTCATCCCTCCTGCCATCTTGCTGTCACTCTCTTCAGATGGCAGGATTCTATGAGCCTTAGCTCATAGATCTGTTTGTATTTCGGAAGACAAATATTTGTCATACTTGCTTCTCATCCCCCATTAAAAATGAGCTTAACTAAGAAGGAAAAGCCTGTCAGGAAAGTACTGATTCCGGTTTTCGCTGTCAATGGCGATCCAAAATATTGGGGTTTTTTTACTTTGACCTCTCCAAAAAGCTGAAAAAAATTGAGAAGTGAAGGATTCAGCTCTCTTTGGAAATAAGCATACATATTCTGTAATGGCTTTTCAAGAGTTTTCCTATATTGTGGGTCAGTGAGCAGCAGAGCTTTTTGTCGTTATCATTGTTCTGTGGTGGGGTTTGGGGTTTTTTCCTG
>NW_010399569.1:118306-120778 GCF_000710305.1 Buceros rhinoceros silvestris
GTGTCTAAGCAGTCATTTTGCACAACTGGGCAAAGGCAATAGCAAACTTGCTAACTGAGCATTTTCATAACGCTCCCCAGCACAAAAGACACACCCCAAAGCACCCAAGCTGGCAGTTCTGAAGTGCCACCTGATTTAACAGCAAAATATTGCCCTACACACACACTGTGTGAGCAGAACTTAGATTAGCATTAATCGGTATAACGTAGCAAATGAGAATGTGTAATTCTTGATGACAGCAAAGAAGAGTAAGTGAAACAGGTCCACACAGTGAAATCTTCCCACCATGGGTTCCCGATGTGTGAAACCTTTGCAGGATATGGATAACCCCTGACTTCCATGTGGAGCTGGATTCTCAGAGGATGGAAGTTAGCAACGGTAAATCACCCCAGCTGAGTATCTCCTCCTCAATATAATAAGCTGTTTATTTATCCTGCTGCAGAAGTGTTCTGGGAAGTTGCCAAACAGGAAGGAGATCCTTGCCTGAAGTAATTTGCAATCTAAAGACTGGATCCTACCAAAGCATCTGGTATGAGGTTTTGAACAGCTTTTACTCCTGTAAGATTTCAAAAGGTATTCAGGAAGGCCATGCCTTACAGCATGCTGTAAGGTTTGGCTAAAACTGCCTGTAAACTCGTCTCAGGCACTTAGCAAGTCTGTGTTACCTCAGTCTGTAATATATGGCAGAAATGCGCTGTGGATAGGTGAACTGGAAGTAGATGCACAAGGACACAAAATTAACAGATGTATAAATATACCCTATTGCAAATGAAATATAGGCAATTAGGACACTGAAAAAAAAACAATTTTAAAAAAGCAAATCTTCCTTCCCATGGCCTGACCCATGAGTGCAGAGCTGCCAGAATGGATGGGTTTGTGCAACGGAGTAAACTGTGCTGCATCTACAGATCATAGACTTAGACCTGCTGCCTTTCTCATGACAGTTTATTTCACTTAAATACCTCCTAGCCACCCTGAAGCAAAGACTGATGTTCTTTATATCTTGTTATTAGGTGGCACAATGAAGAAATAAGAACACATATCCTGTGTTATGTGAGTAAGGAAAATTTAATGCTGCCGGAGATCAGCTAGCCCTTTCCAACTCAATTTTCACAGAGCCTGAAACCTCCACAAAAGTTTGGTTTTCTACTTAGTTCAGTCTCTGGTTTTACCCTCAGGTTTTGGAAAAGTTACATGTCTGGCTGGAATACAATGTTTCAGTCACAGTGCACGGACGTTGCAGAATATTGCAAAAAATATTTGACCCCTGCCTTTTATTTCCTAAGTGTATCCTCCATGCCAAGCACTGAACATATTAGCAGAATTGAGCATTGCTAAATGACACCACTAAGTCTAAGAGATCTGGATTTTAGTTAATTAGCATACACTAACTACCTCATGTGATGGCAGGAAATGACAGCTCCAAGGCTGAAATCAGATCCAGGCAGGTGGGCTCCTAAAGGGGCTGGGTACAAACACAAATGTTGGCGGGTGTGGATCCAGCTGCAGCAACAGAGCCTAAGGTTGCAGGGGCCTTTGGAGAAAAACCCGTAATTTGGTTTAAAATTTAATGCATCCTGCATATCATTACACACAAACATCACATATGGGGTGTCCTGTGTGATGACACATCGACGCTGCCTGCATCAGATAGATAAAGGCACTGAACGCTGCCTGTGTAAAACACCAAGTATGGCACAGACGCCCAGACTTGCCTACGGGAAGGCATTTCAGCAATTCTCAGGTGCAGGGGTTTTATTCCTGAATAAGCAGATCGACTAAGCACAAGACATCTTTTTGAATGCCAGGATATGGAGTTCCTGTGAGAGAGGAGAATGAGGGCGAACAGCTTCTCCTCGCAAACTCGGCAGATCGCGTCCCTCGCTGTGTGGGAGACAAGGGATGAGTTATCCCAGTCACCAGAGCAGATGCAGAAAGCGGTGGAAGTGAAAACAAAAAAAGTCAAAGCCCACAGACTGGCTAATAGATAAAGAAGTGTTGTAACTGCTAAATCACCCGAACTTCTTTGCCAAACTTTGACATGCTTGATTTCCTGTGCTTAAATAATTTTTAGGCTTAAAAAAAAGAAAAAAAGAAAAAAGAAAAAAAAAAAGGAGAGAGGGGGAAGTGAGGAAAAATAACCAGCTGTTCCTTGTATAGTGCAGGAAACACGTTTTATTTATTGCTTTAAGGTTATTTTTGAAGGGGCTGCCTGTGGCAGCCGGAGTGCCGGAGAAGTCACTGAGGCCTGTCCACTTGAAGGGCTCAAACTGTTTCCTGAACAGCCCTTCTTCACTCGTCACCTCCGACAGCTCTTATTGACAACGTGTGACTGGGGCCCCGGAGTGTTTTAAAGCCGCGGGGGGCCGGGGCGGACAATGGGGCTGTCAATTACCTTTTCCCCCGTTGTGAAAAGGGGGCCGCGGACAATGCGCCCCGGCGGCGGGGGGTTGTGCCGCTCGGGGCCCGCGA
>NW_010399570.1:0-524 GCF_000710305.1 Buceros rhinoceros silvestris
TTCAAAGAGCAGTTCTATAATAATCAATAGGCTGCAGAAATTGAGTTATTTTCTACAGAGTAAATGTATCCCAAAGAGGAAATTTTTCTCTTCCTAGATCTTGTTGCTAAAAGATGCATACAAAAGATTTCTTGACCTAGAATGCAAACATCTTGCAAAACCATTGAAATCCACAGAAATATCAAACATTGTGCTTTGGTGCCCATTGTTGCTCTATAACGACATTTTGTCCCAGCTGGGCAATGTTAGACATGCAAAACTTGAGACACAGAAAGCATCACAATCTGTTTGCACTGTAGCAGAAATTTGACCAAATAAATAAATAGTCTGTTAATCAGCTTATTAATTGATATTTGTAGGTGCCCTATTACTCAACGCAGATTCATACAGTATTGATTTACTCAGACAGGGCACCACCATGGCATAGGAATCCTACATGATTAGGTTCTGGTGGGATGAAGGATACTGTCCTTAAACATCTTAATCAAAGAGGCAGTTGCAATAATTTTATTTCTGTGACTCTT
>NW_010399571.1:0-6707 GCF_000710305.1 Buceros rhinoceros silvestris
AAGATCTCTTCCAACCAAAACAATTCTGCGAGTCTGTGATTTTCTTCTTCTTCTATAAGGAGTGAGATGCAGCCTTAAATTCACCCTGACTACCTATTGTCTGTAATGTCTAGGTTGACAATTTTGTCCATTATACTTCAAATTTCCAAGGCAGGATATGTAAAAGCAAGACCCTGGTCTCTGCCCTGAGATGTATTACCCTCATCCCTTACTGGAACACTGTGAAGGTACAGCCTGCTCACATAGTTACCTTCCACTGTGTTCACTTTGAGCACATACTCTGCAGATTTGTCCTCTGCTTTCTGTCACAGCCAGCACTGTGATTCCATGACTTAGGAAGCAAAGTGCTCAGACCTTCGTGTAACCTCTTGGAGAACACATGAAACTGAACATTCCCATTACCTGACATCAACATCACCAGATACCTGACTGTCTTTGCTAAGTCTGTAAGGCCACGATGAAATCCACTAAAATTCCCTGGTATTTACCTGTCTCCTGCCCATTCGCTACCAAGGAAATAGACTGGAAACACTCAGGAGATCAGATTTCCTATATCAGTATCACCTACTTCAATAACCACTGCATCCTCTGAACAGAGAAAGAAATCTTGGTTTTCAGATCATGGTCTTAATCATCCCTCCAGTTTTCACTTTCGAAACTGCAAAGTGCTTTCTGTTCTTTAATTAATAGATATTGCAGTCTGCTTTGTCACTTTCCTCCTCCAATTAGTGCTTTAGAGTGGCTCTACCTGAGATTAAGATAACTTCTTCGGCTTTTCACAGGTGTTACATGATGTATCAGATACGGCTTTGAAGGCCATGGTCTCTGCAACTTTAACAAGATCTTCCAGTCTTCTCATTTCGAGGAGTGAAAACCCCTGGCTGAAGACATGCACTTTGATGGCATTATTTATTGCAGTTTAAACTCAGGAAGTTTGTATTTTAATGTGTTTTAACTCCAACTGACTCTGGTTCCTTTGGGGATGAAGCCCAATATTTCAGCTCTTAGTAACTTCTTGACCACTCCAGATGTCGCTGTAGATTTCAACACCAAAAGGCTTCTTCCAGAAAATGTTTCCCCACCTTGGACATCATCTTCCTTCTCGCACTCATACAGGTGCACCCAAGAGCCGCAGCCTAAACATTCTGAGATATCTGCTCTTACTCACTGTCTACCATCTCCTCTCCCTCTGAGAATAAGATGACTTCACTCTTCAAAACATGTCTGTACATATTTGACTGAGCTCTCATTGCTGTAGTCAAGGCTGCCAGCCTAACTTGCCTCTCTTCTCCCCCCCAGCAGCCTAGATGAGTATTTCATTCTTGGCCCAGTTAATTCATTTCTGCTCACCCATCTCTGATGAAGATGTCTTATATGCAGCTTTTCTCACATCCCTGAAAGGGCTAGGTGAGTGCCTAGTCCATCACTTAGACCTGAACATATTACTCAAGGCTCTTTTGGACCCTTCTATGCTATAAATAAGGATGTCTTTCTTGAAAGATATCTCTTGTGGTATGGAACTGGACCTTATGGCTGTTCTACTTATAGCAATGTTCTTTCAGGAGATGGTGACCCTCCCTCCCAGCACGGCTTAAGCTTCTCACCCGTGCTGCAGCCAAGACCCACCTTAAGTAGGAAACTGGCTTGCCTGTTTTCTGGTCAGTTGTTGTGGGGCTTTTTTTCCCAAGCTGCCTACCTCTGTGACTGGGGCTTTCTTTCACTGCCAGCGTTGAGAAGGATCTCTCTTCTAAGTTAACAACCACAAATACTGCAGACTGTATCTTAGTTATCTCGATGCGCTGCCCATCCAAGTGAATATAGCCAGCTTCTATGCAGCTACCAAGGTGGAAACAGACAGCAGCACGTGTTTTCCCCTAGACTTCAAACAGAATAAAGTGAATTGCTGGAGAAGTGTTTTTCCCTGACAATTGCCATACTGACATTCAGAGCTTTTGGCAACCTTGTGCCTGATGGTACACTATAGAGTTCAGGCGTGTTAACATTGACTAAAGGGTTTCTGCATTAGCTGTGTTCATGAACATCTCCAACAACCACACCCAGGTAAATGTGAATGTATGCTGTAGGTTACCGGCTGGAATTCCCTTCCACATGAAAGTACATGGAGCTACAGCTTGAAGATGAAAAGAGAAGTTACCAGCAACCGGCCTCTTCAAGAACTGTAGTCCACATACACACACACCTCCCACCCTCCTTCCTCCTTCTCTCTGCATCCTTCCAGAAACCTGGTAGGATTGGGACTGTGTAGCTGAGACAGCTGTAAAGGCCATTGGGCTCCTTCCAGAGGTGCCAGTGACTGCTGCAAGAGGAAAAGTCATCTTGTCTTCATCATTGGATATTCTCTTTGAATTCACAGTTGTAGTATGCATATTGAAAAAATGCTTCCTGATACTAGTTTTTTTTTTATTTAACAGTGAAAATATCATTCAAAAGGAAAAGTCAGTTCTACTGTTCTTCTTTTTTCCTGACTCTCCCTTGACTCAGTGTAATTTGCATACTGCAGTGCTCATTATGTCTGTGTCAAAGACTTGGGGGCGGTGTGGTGGTGGGGACTGTTATGTAAAATCCCGCAGAAACTTGCAATGTGGTCTCAGTTATGAAGAAAACTCTAATGTGAATATATTTCAGTAAGTGTATTTCAGATGGGAATACTATAAAAAGTGCATAAAGTACTTGCTTGATATAGCTTTTTCAGGACCATGTTATTAGAAAAGGTGAGATGTGGCATTCTGCTGTGTGCTCACGTCATTTAAATGGTTCTATATTTGTCAACGCAGTTGTCAATAAAATTTCATTGCAGCGTTTCTTTTTATCACTTGCAATTTTATTGGGCTACTTCAGATTTTATTTTATTTAGTAAATCAAGGAGTATAATGAGGCTGTTTTGTAATAATATAAAAAGAGGCTGTCCTGTGAATTCCTCGTTCTAAGAACAGTGCTTCCAGACCAAGCTTACTCCTGGCTTCCACTGAACTGAATAAGTGCATCTGCTTGGGTTTGAAACAGGGAATTACAAAGCAGAACAGAAGTACTTCTGCAAAGCTTTATAAAACATAGTACCAAAACAGTGACACCAGGCTGAGAACCTGTTTCATTTATTTTACTGTGCTGGGTGTTTCTTAGCAGTAAGAGAGGAAATATATAATTAATTTTGAATGAGTGCAGATAGAAATAGTGCTGAGCTGTTGGTGCTTACTCTGCAGATGTATCTTTTGTGTTGAATTAGGTGGAAACAGCGACTGATTCAGATACTGAAAGCAGAGGCCTACGGGAATACCACTCTGTTGGAATACAAGTGGAAGATGAAAAACGGTAATTCAAGCATGTACAAAAATCTGTAGTCTTTCATAACACAATGCACATTTGTAAACAGCGTTAATAACAAACATCTGGCAACTGCTGCCCCTAAATAATTCACAAATGTCTTATATGCATGCTTGTCATTTGGTAAAATTTGCAGAGATTACTTATCAGTTACTTAATATCTTGTTGAATTTCCAGTTTTTAATTGGAGGGAAGGAAGTGAAAGTTTTAAATTAAAGTAGCAGATTAATATAATTTCATTATTGGCAGAACAAAGAGCTGTGTATTGGAATACTCTTTCTTCCATCAGACCCCTCATGCTGATCCAGACTTTCCCAGTCTGCACAGGGGGATATAATCATTAGGATGTAACACATGGTACCTTTATCCTAAACTAGAATCAGCTTTTACACTTGTTCTTTCCTTCTCTAGCTCTGTAAAACTGCTGGCCAATGTACTAGCCCACAGGTAATCCCTGGCAGGCACTGTCTCTTAAGTACTGGACTGGGACCATTATCTCAGTTCATGGCAGCAGTATCTGGCTGCTTATTGCCTTTTGCCGTCATTGACTAGAAGTAACATGAAACAATAGGCTCAGATGTGAAAAGATTTCACAAATAATCTTTGCTTCTCTATCTAACTTTTTAACATAAAGCTTATCTAAAATGTCATCATTCATCTGCGTATCACAATGGAAAATCATTATTTAATGACCATCCTGTAAGGCAGGTAAAAAATACCACAGTCTTAAAACTGCTGCTAATATTTTTCTTTTATTAAAGGATTCTCAACAGTCCTAATTTGGTAAATTTTCAGATTTTATCTAATTACAATTCTTAATATTTGAAATTTTTTGATACATGTGCTTTACAGACTTCTGTCAAGAGGTATGACCCTGAACATCTACTAGTTATTTCCAGTTCATTTAGTAATGATACATGGCATTTTGTAGTATGAGAATAAATCAATATTTGCTTCCAGAGATAATTTAAATGATTTTCTTTTGTATCTTTGCTCAGATCAATGATACCACTATGCATTTTGGTTTTCCTCTCTGTAGTTACTTGATGTCTTGTTTGTGAGATAAGCCCGAAGAAAGAATATTTAACATAAAGTCCAAGGAGAAAATCAGAATCCATTCACTGAAAGATTATTCTGTGCGTCTCTAAAATCACATATTTATTTATATGTCTTAATCTCTTTTCTTTCTTCCCTCTTCACCAAGACATGGACGATTCAAGCGCTCAAACAGTGTAACAGCAGCTGTCCAGGCTGACCTGGAACTGGAGGGCTTTCCAGGACACATCACCATGGAAGACAAGGGACTCCAGTTTGGCTCGTCATTCCAGCAGCACTCAGAGCCCAGCACTCCCACCCAATACAGTGCAGTGAGAACTGTACGGACACAGGGACTGTTCAGTTACAGAGAAGATTATAGGACCCCAGTTGACACCTCAAACCTTCCACCGCCAGAACCCTGGCTAGAGCCAGCCATTGAGACAGTAGAGACTGGTCGAATGTCTCCTTGTCGACGGGATGGGTCTTGGTTTATGAAGTTGCTACATACTGAAACTAAGAGAATGGAAGGATGGTGTAAAGAAATGGAAAGAGAAGCAGAAGAAAATGATCTTTCTGAAGAAAGTAAGAACATTTCAGTATCTTTTCTTATACATGTCTGCTAAAACAGGAAAACTGTTAGGACAAAATTGTCATCTGTGATTCTTCCTTACTCATTGTGAAGTACCAAAGACACTCTACAGAATCGTTAGATGTAAGACCCCTGTCCTGCAACTGACTGTGCAAGCTGGTGTTTTCCCGGAGTAAGGTTTTGTACAAGTAGATGAGAAGCCAACTGTACTGTCAAGTGCAGGATCAATGTCTGGTGTTAGATATGGCTCAAATGACTTATCCATTTGAGCTCCAACTTTGACACATTCTTCCCACTCACTCATATGGGCTCCAGTACTTGATCCTTTGCCACACAAGGGTGGTCCTACATGAACATTTTTTTGCTGTTTTTCTGAAATCTGAGTCTTTGCCTCTTATTAATGAACAATCATTTTTAAAATGTTTTCATTCCTTTACAGGCACTTCTGCCTATGATAAAGGGTCTGTTGGAAGAACAGAAAGGAGTAGGCAAGAACAATAGTTAAAGCACTTCTACATATGCACTATTAGATAGTTCTGCTGCATTTTCTTATTACAATTTTGTCAAGAATCATTATTATTCTCTCATGTCCTGTGGACACCTTGAAAGGAGTGATGGGATAAAGTGAAAAATAATGTAGACTATTTTGGAACAAGATCCAAGCCAGCACTAATGATAGTAATATATCAAAGTGGCCCGAGCACTCAGTAGCCAGCTCCCTGTGATTCCCTCTGAGGTCAATTATCCTTGTTCTTCAAGCTCAGTTTTATAAATATTTCAATCCCTGCCAATCTGAATTATTGTCTCAGCCAAGATTTTCTCAGATCACGAATTAGTTCATATTAAGTTTTCTTACTAGTATCTCTTCCTGCATTCTCACAAATGTCACCATCACCTCCAAATACTCTTTCTTGATTGTCTTCTTTCCTTCTCCATGATTTCTTGCCATGATCTACCCTCAGGTCTTGAGTCAGGCGTGCATGGTGACTAAAAGGCCAGTTTCTATTTCTTGCATTGAAATAAAGAATGTCCGAGGTTTTACCTCCTAATTTTTTTATTTTACCTTCATATTTCTCCACTATGTTGTGCACAAGTCTGCCAAGTAACAACATAGGATTTGAGGTGAGGGAGAGCATAAGGCTCTTTTTCTTCTTTCAGCCTCCAGTGCCTTCTGGAGTGTAGGTTTTTGTCCTTATTTTCATCATGGCAGAGCTGAGCTGAGAATTATCCCTTTACACTAATACTGTGAAGACTTTAGTACACTCCTAGGGGCTGTTAAAATATGAATAATAAAATATTTTGCTTTGCTTAGCCTGTGTGAGGATTTCCAAGCCTTCTTCCATAATAGTTATTTTTTAATACTTCTTTTTACTGTTTACATTTTATTTTTTAATTCCCCAAGTCTTTGCACTGCTGAATACTGCCATCATTAAGTATCCCAAAGCACCTGCTTCCAAAGTTGCCTGTTACTGATGTAGGGACATCAATGCTTATGATCTGAAGCAGAAGTTCAAAGATCAAGACTCTTAAAAGAGTAAAATTATTAGGGAGTGAAAGGGAGAAACACACAGGCAGTTAAGCCCTCCTCTTTCCCAAGGAGGCCAGTGAGGAGTCTGCAGACAAGGCATGAACTTTTCCTCCCTTCTCTCCCTGCAAGTTCCTCCTCATACACAGCCTTCATCAAATCTGCAGCCACATGAAATGAGCAGTGGAAACACTCCAACGTCAGCACTCTTTC
>NW_010399571.1:6799-20343 GCF_000710305.1 Buceros rhinoceros silvestris
CCTCACTCACAGACACAGAGAGGGAGTTAGTGGTGTTATTCTCTGGAATATGAAGCTGCATACTACATGAGGAAAACTTGGAGGAGACGGTTTTAGCTGACTACACGTCCCTAGGTGCAGAACCACCCTCCCTCCCACCATGTGAAGCTATGCTTTTGCACTCTGAAGTACTCTTGAAACACCTTGCTCTATGGGGAAGTGACAGTTAGGAAGCTAGTTTTCGGTAAATTGTACAGAGGACATGAAGACAAATTTTACTTCAATGATTTATTAATATTTGGAGCTAGTGACACCCTTTTAAACTACAACATTTCAGTCAGAAAACAAAATGGAATATCAGGATTTTATGCTTCCCCATTTGCAGAATGACTCTATTCTGTAAGGGAAAAAGAAAGATCAATTAATTTAGTGTTACTAAACTGAAATGGACCCTTGAAATCCCCATTTTAAACCAAGCAAAATGGATTAATTGCTTGTGTTTGGGGGAACATTTTTACCTCCCAGACAGGTTAGAGAAATTATTACATGTCTATATAGCATATGCAAAATCGGATGTTTGTCTGCAGCTGATTGTCAAAAGTGACACCCAGACTTCCCATTTTCCATTTTATGTGACACATTTCAAGAGCTCTTCTGCAGATAATTTCCAAATTACATTACCTTTGAAACAGTATCCCTTCAGCTAATGTAGTTTACAACAAGTAAAAGGAAGTTATCAAAGAATTATTTTCACCGATGGAATGAACTTCACAGCATTCTAAAATTTCAGTGTGAATAATATTTTTCCTGTTGAGACTCTGACACATTTTGTATCCCCAGTTTGAGCAATGGAGGTTGAAAGGTAGGTATCCACAAAAACTAAAGTTTAATGATATCTCAGCATGAAATGTATGTTGGCATACTTATGCATTTGGCAGTTCCCTGAAGGAAATAACACGAAAATAGGGGAGCCAGAAGCAACTAAATATGTTTTTTCCATCATGCAGCAGGAGCTACTATTCCCAAAACACTTCACAGCAAACTTTGCACATTCAAACTGTCATTGTTAATGCTGAATCATTTATTTTTGGCCTGAGTGTATTAATTGTACCTGAAGACCAAATACAGCTTTGCATCTCAGAGGAGAAGGCTGTCTTTACGATAGCATTTCTATTTTGTGTTAATCATAGGAAGAGTTAAAATAGAACTGCATTTTAGAAAACAGTTTCATTTTCGGTGTTAACACAATAGCCTGGAGATCACAGAAAGCTGATTGCTCTATTGATTTTTTCTTTTGCTGTAGCTTTTCTCCCATAATGTTGTTTTAAGAACTTCACTCATCACGTCTTAGAAAAGGAGAAGATAATCATTGCAGCAAAAATAACCTCTCTTTCTTTCTTTTCACAGAATTTGTTTATTTGGTCAGTTGCCATGAATTGTATTTTGGAGTCTCTACAAAGTTCATACATTGTTTGTGGGTGCAGTTATTTGTGTTCTCAGTGTTTATTATAACATATATATATATAAAATATATGTGGCTGTAACTGTTCCCAGGGTAAGTCATCTGATCATTTGCACTAGCAAGGTTCCTTCCAGCAAAGAGAGGTGTTTCTCAAGGGTGCTGACTAGAGTTTCAGTTTTACACCCTGAAAATTGTGTTTGGCTATTCCTGGTGTGTAGGTGATGACAAGAAAAATGGTCTCAATTGTCACAAAGCTATTGAAAATCAAGAAGGCCAGGACTCTGCTGCCTGTAAGCTCTGTGATGGGAGCGAGGAGACTGGTGCAAGGAGGGGGAGAGCAAGCAAGCCTAGTAGAGAGCCACAGTCCCTGCCCACAGCTTGAGGGCAAGGTCTGGCAAAGTGAATACATTCTGGGCTTCGGAACGCCACATGCTTGGCCACGGAAATATTTCAGTACACAAGTCAAATGGAGAACAACCACACAGAGTTGACTCTCACATAAAAATTGTAAAATAGTTGAAAAAAAATTAACTATAGTATAGACTGTGCCAGCAGAAGGGCTGGTTTGCTGGTATCTTCTGTGGAGTGGTTAGGAGCTCTGCTGGCATAGCCATAGAGTAAAGTGATCTCTAGTGAAAAAAGGGCATATAGAGAGTGAGAGCTCAAAATATCACCCTTCTTTCCCCTCAACCCTTCATTCCATAAGTTCTGCATTTTTTCTTGCTACTCATCTGGCTGATATTTCGACAGTACTGCAAGGGCTTTACTAACGTGGTCAAATAGTAACTGAAAACATAGAGTTAAATTTCCCATACTTGAAGGAAAAAAATCAAAAAAACCTCACGACCGATTTATTTTAGTATATTGATCCGTTAATCATCTGTAAAAGCTTCCTTAGATGTTTGACCAAATATCCTTTAACTGAAGAAAAATTAGTGACATAATTTCCTAATGCTTTTCAAGTTCCTTCAGGAACTACTGAAATTTACATCTGGAGTGTTGTGAATGACTACAGTATGTCTTAATTTAATTGTCTTAATTAAATATGTCTCAATAAAAGACAGTCCTATAGTAGGGAATCCAAGAATTCTTACTGGCACTTGTATTGTTCTGCTCAAATTTTCTCCTCTTTGAACTCCTCTCCAATGAGGTAAAAAGCAAATTTGCACCAAGTCCCACTTTGTGCACAAGAATCTCATTGTACTATCCTCCAGAGCACTGACAACTGGTAGCTGTGCTGTTCTAAAATGTCATCTCACCCTGAAATTTATGCATTTGTTATTATATCTACCTGCTGTGTTGATGGTGAAAAAGGCACATATTTCTGAAGGTTAATAATTTAGCTTTAGAAACAAAACAGATATCACGCCCTGCTTGGAGTTAGGAGGGTGAACTAAATGCCAGTTCCAAATTTTTTTCCAGACGTGTGTTCTCAGACTCTTTGTGGAGCTAATTTTTTTATGAGTATAGAAAAAAAACCTTTAACAATCAACTGGAATGAAAATTTAAATTAAAACACATAATTTAAGTAAACAGTAATGAATGCCAGAAGTAAATTGATTGTTAGCAGATTCTCATAGCTGGTGCAGCAGTGGCACAATTGAGCAAAGCTTTTAACCTGTTCAAGAATAGAGTTAGAGCATCAGACTATAGTCTTGGTTTCATCAATAGAGATCTAACTTTTCCTCCTCTACCTTTGTGGTATGAAACCATTTTCAGTTACAATATTTTGTAGCATTTCTCAAGCAATAAACCACATATATACTACTGGCAATTTTGTAATATGCTTATTGTAGGAGAAAAGACACTATTGTGTTAATTGTGGATATTGTATACAGGCAATTTACACAATCTCTATCTAGGGTATAAATATTGAGTCTACTTCTACTGAAATTAAGGTCAGGGGTTTGTATGTCTTCAGAGTCGAAGCCATACAGAATCACACAACAAAAATGAGGGGCTTCATACGCTTCAGGGAGCAGAATTAAGGTTGTGTGACTCTTTACTGATATTCAAGTAAATATAGCATTATCTTAACGGAGGGAGGTATATGGATTATATGAAAATTGTGTATATTTATGTGTGTTGGGAGATTTTATCGTCATTTATTTACAACCAAAATCTTCTAGGCATCACAAACATCTCAATCTCTCCAGTCTCTAGCATTCATCATTCTTTCATGGAGATAATCAATCTGCACTCATCAGAATAATTCCCCAATGCATGAAATTAATAACAAGGCTTTGGCTGTCTATTAATATTGTGCTGAAGATTATGAGTTGAAGTGTTTTAATACTTTAATTTAATTACAGCAAAACACAGTAGCATGAATATGAGAGATTCTATGTTTTATTACATCTGATTTACTTATTGAAATGGAAGTAGAGTTAGATCTTTAGTAAATGGTAAGGCTGTAATTATACATGTGTATTCCCCACTGTGACTCAGTGACACATGCAAGTAGCACAGAACCACTGTCTTACATCCCCAACGGACATGTATCACACCAAGATGCTGTGTGCCTAAGTTTTGTCCAGTCTGAGGGGGCTTTAAATCACTATATGCTTGCTGACACGATCCTTCAGGATAAAGGAGATACATGGAGGTTGGGGTAACTGTGAGATTCATTAAAAAATACCAGTCATATGTGGATTCTGTCAAGATCGACATTTCTTCTGCAGGGCTAAAACCAATGCCCACTAGTCAGGGTATGTATTTGAGCTATGAGCTATAAAATTCAGTAGAGAAAACTGAAACTGAACTTCACTCACTACAGGACAAGCACTACAACCACTAGCATACAGAATCATCCTCACTCTCTTTCTGTCCAGTGAATAGTGTGGAACAGGCAATGTAAGGGACCCGTGACAGCACAATTCCCTGTCCTGGCAAGGAAGAGACTCTGGCCCCACACTGGGAGTTTTTCTAGTGTCCTGAGCTACAGAGCACTGAGAGACAAGAATAAAAGGCTATTTGCAACTTAAGTCTTTGCCTTTATTAAAAATGCTGAAGGCCAATTTAAAGCAATTTGTTTCAGGACAAATGAAACATTTATTTTTTTATTTAGGTTTTCATATGTTTTTTCGGGTTTTAACACCCAAAACATTCCTTTCCACATGCCAATAACTCAGTGGAGGAAAGTGAGGGGTTTGGTGATCAAAGACCCCACACCAATGAAAATGCTTTATTTCATTTGGCCAACAAAACCAAACCCCCAGTGAATTGCTCATGCAGCTCTGAACCACTTAACCATTTCACAAATGGGTGCCATGTGGGACTGGTGAATTACACATCTTGCTGCTTAATTTAGTGTCTAACAGAAAATGAAAAAGAGTTTGAGAATCACACCTCTAAACATTAACATGTGCTTTTAAAGTTACAGAGTTTGTATGTTTCCACAGAAATGGAGCCTAAAACTTCGAAATTATTTCTTGCTACTACTTGTGGTTAAGCTGATGTTTCACTGGTCTAGAGAAAGAAGAATTAACATGTAATACCTACTGCTGCAACACTATTTTCACAAGCCACACAGTCCCCTCCTATTCTTAATCTAAATAACAATAAACTATTAAGCCCTGCCAGCGCTCGCTGTTCTACGTATCACAGACCGCTTCATTCGGCTCTGTGCATCCTGTTGGAATTATCAGTTTTGTTTCCTCAAATTGAATTAAAAGATGTCATAGAATTCCTGTCTCACCTTACCCCTACCCCTCTCTATCTTTACCCTAAACATTATGTAAAGATCTGGAAGTTCTCCAAGTAAAATCATTGAAACCCTAGCTTATAATGCCTTTTAAAGTGTTGTTTTTCAGGATAAAGTTGGATGTGGAGGAAAGGAAGTGGAGGAAAAGACGTGTAGGAAGGAGGTGTAGGAAAGTGTATTGCTACCTACCAAAGTGTGATATTTATCCCAGCAAATGTGGGAGTCCGGGAGGAGTTAGTTTCCTAGGGATAAGCCCTTAGGCACTCCAGTCCACAGAAAGAAAGAGGCATCTCCAGGAAGAGATTCAGCTTATCTGAAATAAGCACCTAACATGGCTGAGCAGATGAGCTCAGATTACTGATTATAGGCATCCAGAAATTTTGATTTAGATGGATGACTCTTGGAAGCAAAGTCAAGTAAAATTAATTTGGTTCCTTTCCCCAGTGCTTATGCATCCTGTAAATGGCAAGTACACTGACAGTGGGGAAAGCCAAACTAACCACGGGGGCTAATCATGATTCAGCAAAGTCCTGGACCACCTGCTTGTGGCCCAATTTGGCTGAAGCTCCTGTGCTTAGGACTTTGTATATTTTAATGGGTAGTCATCCCGGAACTCCTGATGGGGGTACCTATACATGTCTCAGAGACATGAGGATCTCATACTTATGGTAGGAGTGTTTTATATTATAGTTTAATGCATTAACCTTACCCCAAGAACAGACAGGATAAAGATAGCTCGCCTAGGGATCATCCACACACTAAGTGAAGTCATACATGATGGCAGAACCAGAAGATATTCTCTAAGCTACATGTAAAGCTCCCTTTGACATCAGAAGGAACAGACATCTAACTGCTTCTTGAGGCAAGACTATTTCAACAGTTTTCCATTTACACAAGCAAATGTAAATGTGACAGGTGGGGGTTGTAATTTACTTTGAAATTTAAGATTCTCCTCAAAAACATGTAAGTCTGTCAACTTCAGGAAACTATCTATATTCCCTTGTTTTTTTCTACTTCCTTAAACAAATACAGTCTTAGCTGTTATGAGTTATTAATATATCATGTGTTATTGCCAAAGCATAACATGCCACAGAGCTTTCTTATGTCTCCATGTTTTCCAAAAATATTTTATGTATATAATTACAAGCAACAAAACCAAGTACTTACATACGTTATGAAATAAACAGTAATTTCAGCTACATATTTTTTTGTGCTGGATTTTGCATGTACTGTTGAAAGACGTCTGTTTGTAATAACCTGTCTGTATGCTTAGTTCTAGGTAAGATCCGAAGTGCTGTTGGAAGTGCTCAGCTCCTCATGTCTCAGAAATTCCAGCAATTTTATTGGCTTTGTCAGCAAAATCTGGTAAGTCATCATGTCTGGCCATTCTTGAAGAGTTTGAGGCTATTAATCCATAGATATTCCACAAAACATAACTCTAAATTTTAGAATTTAATATTTTTACTTCAAAGTCAACAACAAAAACAAGCGTATATCCAAACAGTAGCATTCTGAAATGCCATTTTCATGTCTGACATTTTTTCTTACTGCTCTTTTTTTTTTAACTTAATCCTTAACTATCGTGTTAGTACTTTTTTTTTTTGTCAAGGCAAAAATGTAACTTCAGTAATTTCAGTCTCGCTGTGCTTTGTCTTCTCTTTTTTTTTTTTTTTGCTGTCTTTATTAAAGAAAATTAAATTGAGAAAGGAACAAATGCAAGTTTTCTATGACATAATGCTTTGGCTTATTTTTGTAATACCCTAAAATAGTAACTATTTTTCTGTTAAGGAAGGAGAAATTTTTCACATTACAGTAAGTGGAGAATAGTAAAATAGCAGAATGGTGAATAATATGTGATCAACCTTTCTACTAACCTGAAAATAGGACTGATCTTAGAAATGGGAATATACATAATGTTTATAAAATTGGGTTTTATAATTTGCATTACCAATTATACATGAGATGGCCTAGGGCTAAAGGAACAGATGCAGTATATTACCTATGAGAGTTACTGCTATTGTTCTGGAAGTTCAT
Organism: Buceros rhinoceros silvestris; assembly: GCF_000710305.1. NCBI lineage: Eukaryota > Metazoa > Chordata > Aves > Bucerotiformes > Bucerotidae > Buceros > Buceros rhinoceros. The sequence continues at coordinate 13,978 of NW_010399571.1, forward strand.
TAGAGTCTAATTCAATTCTAAATGTTATCTTCATTAATATGACAGCAGCCGTGAGTGATACAAACATTGTGGCAAGATGATACTAATCAATAGAAGAATCTAATTCTTCTAGCTACAGCTAGTGGTAGAATACCTTTCTTTGGCTCACTCGAAAATCATTCCCTTTTCGACTGCCCCTACACCTCGTATATTGAAAGTGATGAATTCCGTTGCATGCATGATAGCAGACATGACTTATATGTCTGGTTAGATACATTTCTTTACTTGTAAGTATTTGCTATGTAACGTTTTAAGGCAAAACATTCATTCTGCAGAGATCTACTTGCTACTTTCCATCCATAAATTTAAACATCCAGAATTCCTGAAACTACCATCAAATACTGTAGAGAAAGTGATGCCAAATATGTCCTACTTCCTGATAGAAAATCATAAGATATATGGCCCTTGTTAGGACAGAATCCAATTATCCACTTCCAAGACTCTGTCAAAATAAGAATTTTAATAGCTGTTACAGAATGACAGAGGAAATACGCAAAGTCAGGAAAGCAGGAGATGACTACGTTTGTAATACCAAATACATCATGTGTGCTCCCTATCTAGTCATTTGTTTCATAGCAAAAGGAGGAAATCTTCATCAATGTCTAAAAGTTTCTCACTGCAAATTTCAAAGTGCCCTCCATTACCTGATTGATGAAGCTATGCGAACTAAGATTTGGAGAGCCTAACTTCCACTCCATTTATCTTCAAGTGGATCCTGCAGTTGTGCTCAAGAGCACTACTGTAATAACAAGCACACCTCCTGCTCAGCACAGCCATCAGCTGTTCAGGAGTGCAAACAACTTGTTACAGTAAAAGCAAAAGGAGTACGAGGAGTGATCAACAGCTTTGCTGATAACGTGACCAAAAGAACTGGCAAGATTTTATTTCTCTCTGCCTTATTTAGGTAATAAACCTCTGAACTTGGTAACAGCAGCTTTATCCTATTCTGAAGATTTAGGCTCTGAATATTTTTCAGTTTCTTTAAATCAGCAATGGGCTCTGCAGAAAGCAGGAACTGCAGAGCTGGACTTTTAGCTCGATCACGTTTTGAGGCTTTTCTTCCTATGCCTAATGCTAGAGTTTGTTGTTAGTCACTTAGTGCATATCCACAGCAGGCTCCCCATGCGCTTCTAAGGCAGCATCTCAGTGCCCCATGGGGATGCTGCCACATAGCAGTCAGTTAGTGTGTTCCCCCACTCAAAAACATCCAGCACTTACAGGGCTACCACACAGCGGTTTCTCTAACAGTGTTCAACAACAACAAGCATAAATGTAGGAGAAAAAAAAACAGCATTTACTTCAGCCAATTCAAAATGCAGCAAGGGTTTAGAAAGAGGAATATATTTTCTTAAAATGAAATTTAACCAGGAAACTCACTCATTGCCTATGGACTTTACTAAAGGGTCATGGGAACTTCCAGGAACACATTTGATTGTGCTCCGGGTTAAGATCTCTTACCAAAGACTCTCACTTAGGGGTAAATTCATAAAAATGTAAGCTCCAATGAAGTTTGGGGGTTTGGGGTTTTTTTAATAATCTGGCTGGCTAGCTCCTACATGTACTGTTCCCGTTAACTGCTAGAAAAAAATAATCACTGATTAATAACTGCTCCCTTCTGTATTATTCACATTATCTCTTGAAACACCCTGGTTTTTTCTTTGAAGTGTCCTCCTCCATACTCTCTAGTCAGTACAGATTCTGCTCAGCTAGTGAGATCATCACTCAGTATGTCATGGTTGCAGGCAAAAACAGAGCGACTCGAGTACCGGCTTGGTACTGTTTGCTTGCTTTAGGCTTCCTTCAGAGGGAGGTCTGCAAAGCTGAATTACAAATAGGACACAAACAAATGAGCAGCTTCTGAGAAGAAACAGGTTGAAGCCAATCTTTTCAAGACTTTGTTAGATGTAATCGTAATCATTTGTGCCAGCATTTATCCGAGGGCTGCGAATCCGTAAGCAATAGCAGCAGGAGGCAGCCCTCTTGTGTCCAGCCCACGCACCGCATACTCCTCTGCAAGTAGCCGTGCCGGAGGTTGCCATCTTCCCAAACATGACGGGCAGAGTGCAGCGCGCAAAGGTGCAAGACAGCAATTAGCCTTGGTTCAGAAGGCAATGGCATTTCAATGAATGACGTTTTAGAGGAAACTAGGGAGGGCTGAGGAGGCCAGGCTGGATGAAACAGATATTGCAATATAAGATATATTGCTGTGGGTCCGTCCTGACAAATTTCACGCAGGGAGTCAGTTCCTGAAGCCTGAGATGTTGACCTCTATAGAGTAACTAATACCATTGACATAAATTTTAAATGGTTTTGGAGTAAATTGGGATCTACACAATGAAGTGATTTTCGGTGCATACTAATCTGGAGTTGTATCATCTTTCCCAGAAGTCTGCTATAATCTATATGGCCAGTTCTGTTAAGTCCTCAAAACTCCCTATGAAAAGGAGACTTCTAGTGAAGAAAACTTCTAAGCAGACGGTTTTTTAGGCTGGTTCTTGGCCCAGATTCCCAAAGAGGTTTTAGGTAGGGGTGACACTCCATGTTGTCATGCCCAGCCTCAGGCACTCAGCTCCCACACTGGCATCTGCCAATCCAAGTTTGAGAAGCTATTCCTAGTTTAAGAACCCTAGAAATATGCGATTCAAAGAAGGAATTCAATAAAAATGCTGACTCACCTCCCAATTTTTAGGCAACTGTGGGGTTGTGTATAATATCTAAAACACCTTTGTCCACTAGATTTGTAAAAGATGGGGCACTGAGCCTTACTTCAGCGGTAACACCAGTGTTTCTAAAATAGTAAACTAGTCATTAATTACAGCTTTTGCCGAAGAAGAGGGACATGACCTGGTTTTGATTCCACCTCTCCCAGTTCTATGCTGCAGACCGTCTTAATGGCTTCCTCCTGCCCTAGAAGGGAAGCAACATTTCTTCATCATCTTCAGCTGAGATGTTTACAAATTAAGCCCTATTTCACTAAAGTGATAAAGCTGTCTTATTGAACTAGTATTAACCATATGCTCATAGAGCATAGGGTTAAGAGTATGCACATTACCTTCTAATGTAATTTTTATTGAGCATTGGCATCAGGTTAATAGTGAAATGAAGGTTCATCTTGCTAATTGTTACCACCAATGTTTGCTCCATTAAGTTATGTGCACATGGCACCAACTTAATTGCAGTACCTGGGGGTAGTGCATTCCCAGTTCCTGAGTGTGATTTGAGTCACTGGAGAAGAAAATCCCATCATCCCCATCAAAATTTTATACCTTATGTATGTATTTGAAAATACAAGACAATGTAAACATCAAATTCAGCATAAGCTGACAACTCCTTTGTGGTGGTCTTTTGCCTTCTAATCAGCTAATGTGAATGTAATCTTTAACCAGAAAGACTTCAGGCTGGCTAGAAGACGAACCGTGTTCCCCTTCCCTTTAATAATCAGCTGGCAGAGGCTGTCAGAAATGCAGGTCAGCACAGCATAAGGTGCTAAGGAACTCCCCGCGCCACACGGTTTCGGGAAGGCTCACATATGACATCAAATTCATTCATGTTTGGGTTGTGTAGGATGCACAACTTCCCAGTCACAGCTCCCAGCTGTAAAGTGTGCATAGCCATAGCACTGAACAGCGCTGTGTCAATGTCATCTAGCGTGATGCCTTTCCTGCCTCAAAGCACGTTGTCGAAAGCCTTCTGGTCTATTCATTTTCACTATTTCGTGCATGACAGGACCCGAGTGCCATGCCGAGACCAACTTCCCAGGACCTAGCAGGTTTCTGGGACTTATTGCAGCTCTCAATTGAAGACGTCAGCATGAAGTTTGATGAACTGCACCAGTTGAAACTCAATGACTGGAAGATAATAGAATCACCTGAAAGGAAGGTAAGCAGACCGTGGACAATACCATTTGTAGTCCTACGGTCTCCTTGTGTTAAATACAATAGCGGAACATGATTGGTTTCTAACCCTAGAAATTATCTAATTGCCATGGCCCAATTTATACACAGAACCTTTATCAGATGTGAGGGGTTTTTTTCCTTTTTAACAATGCTGAGCTGAGTTGTATAACAAATAAAATGGAATTTGCTAAGTTAGTCCACTCTGTAGCACTTTTGTTCAAATTATTTGGATTCACATTATAAAGGCTAGAACTGAAATATGTTCTGTTAATTCGGACTGAGGACAAGAGCCTGAGAATTCAATCAATAAACTCAGTAAACTCAGCACTCTGCTACATTTGGGGCCACTCAAACCTGAGCACTACAGTGTTTAATCCTGCCTGCACAATGCAACTGATACGAGAACAGGAGTGAGATAAAAGCACATAGAACAGGTCAAACTAAAGCTTGACCCACAAAAGTCTGGGGGGAAAAAAGAGTGCTTCTGGCATATTGCCTGCACCTCTGCCCTGCCTGGGACCTCCACTACCTGGGAGACACCCAAGCCACGATGCTTACGAACCGAAGGTGGCAAATTGCACACAAAGCAATGTAATTCTGAAACTGCCTTTCCCCTTTTTAGAGGTCCATCCCTCACCTTAATTATCCCACTATCCTTGCTGATTATTGTATCAGTCAGATGAAGACAGCATTTGGTTTGAGTCAGTACTGTTGGCCTCAAGTGAATACTTGTTTGGTTTGGGAGGAATTAGGAGGCATTTTGACAACTCTTTCATTTCTTCATGCTCCTCTTGGATTTTAATTTTCAGCCAACTGATTGGTGGATGGTGAGTTTGCAACTCTTGCTTACTAGTGACAACTGGAAGTAAGAAATTATCATAGTGTCAGCAACAGTGATATTCCTAAGAGGGAAATAACTAAAGTGAAAATAGCAATTAAGTTGGGACAACAGAAATGGAACCCTTATGTTCCTGGCTGAAAACAGGAAATAGCGAAAATAAAGACTGGAAGAGCTGGCTGTCATGGGGAATAGCATCTTAGGCTGCTGCACTGTTCCTCTTGAGTGTAGAACTATGTTCTTAAATACTGAGTTATTTAGTCTTGGCTAATCCATTTTGGAGATAGAGTCAGAATTAGTTATTTAAAAGAAGACCAAACAATGAAGAGTCTGTAAACCATAGGCACATCAGTTCAATTTTTGTATCATTTGAATCCTGTTGTGCATCAGATTAACTGAGTTCTCCATAAGGAACAGCCCATACTCTGGACTATTACTGTTACTTTAAGAAGTGATACAGCAGAAAGATCGATCGTAATAACCATGCTACACACATGAAGTTGTGGAATTCCTGCCTTTAGGGCTATTTAGTCCGATATTAAATATGTTGTTGAAAAACTTGCTTTAATTTTGAAGTTGACTTTAATTTCAAGTGGACTTTGGATGGGGGTGTACAAGGTCACCTCCAGAGGTCCCTTAGAACCCAAACTACTGTACGATTCCATGATTCTCCATTATCTTTTTAAAGGCTTCTTAATCTGAATGGAGTTAAAATACAAGTTTCATACTTTAAAACAGTTCTTGATTTAAAACCTGCAGAGCAATTTACAGCTACTTTGGTACCAAAATCTACTGACTCTCACTTTATAATTTGATAATACTTCAATATAATTTTCTTTAAAATGGTCTGGTCTGGCAAGCAGAACAATTAGCCCTATGTTCTCCCTCTGGCTGGTGCCTGCATATTTCCATTTAGCAATTCACGAAGGAGAACTAACTAATAGACATGTATACACAGCTGCATTCTCATATCCAGCTGAGGCTCAACTCAGTATGATTAATTTAATTAAAAATCCTGTCCTGCTAATCTTAGTCTTTTCACTTGATCAGACTACACAGATGCGCTGAATTCTTATCGGAGAGCCAGTGTGTATTTCTGTTTACAATGAATGTAATAATGTGTCAGCTAAAATTACACAAATTCATCTGCAAGTGAAGTATGCAGATTGCATGTGCAGGGTACCTGCAAGGACAGTAGAAGGAAGTGCAGTCTTTTTCAAGGCATAGGACTGCAGGATTTGTAATGGCTGCTGAAACAGGGGTTTGTCAGTGTCCCTAGTGTGGATAGCTATTCATGTAATCCATTAGTCAGCTGATTGGAGGGCACAAATGGAGCATGCTTGTTGTATGTAATCAGTATTTTGCATTTCATGTCTTCGATTTGCATGCTCTGCTGACGGTACCTTCCGCACGCAGTTCACCCTCAGTTTTAATACCCTATTGCAGGAAGAAAGAAAGGTTCCTCCTCCCGTACCAAAGAAGCCCCCAAAAGGAAAATTCCCTATCACAAGAGAGAAATCTCTGGACCTACCCGACAGACAGCGACAAGAAGCTAGAAGACGGCTAATGGCTGCTAAAAGAGCAGCCTCTTTC
>NW_010399571.1:20445-21206 GCF_000710305.1 Buceros rhinoceros silvestris
AATTCAGCCACAGAGCGTGCAGACAGCATCGAGATATATATCCCAGAGGCTCAAACCCGGCTTTAAAGACAGAATGCTGCAGAGTTCCTTTTTTAAACAAAATGCTTGTACAGTTTGTCACTTACCTGGTAATTTTTGTCTCATTCTCTCCACTAAATATGCCCTTGCTGTTGTGTTCTTTGTGCCATAAGCACAGTGGAATGCTTTTGATTTCCTCAGAATTTGCTGAGCTCACCGCAAGAACAACTTCTTTTTGTATTTATTGTCTGATTTACAATCAGCTACAATGGATAGGGCTTGTCGTGACCTGACTTATCCAATATATTCTCAGAGGACAACAAAAAACACCTCTTGAGATGGAACCCAGCTTACTTTTTGTTATTTATATTTTTATAAAATGTGTGATAATTAGGGATAAGAAAAACAAACTATAAATGGGTGCATCTCACCATTCACTAGAGGCATTAGCTAATACAAGTAGAAGGTGCTACAAATGTAAAGAGCAGGAAAGAAAGAACCCATTTATCTCTCTGACCTCCAGTTTCTTTTCCTAGAACCCAGCTAGCATATTTCCCCATGTGCTCTGCCACTCTTCTCATCTTTGTTACGGCAAAATAACATTAGGCCTCTCATGTCATGTCAAGTTTCTGGAGATGAACAGGGATATCCAGCCACTAAAACTCCAAAGTTCATCAGAAACCAAGAAGCATGCAAGTCTGGTGGTGCTGGGAATGCCCACTGAGAAACGTTTGCTGTTAGCA
>NW_010399571.1:21382-22155 GCF_000710305.1 Buceros rhinoceros silvestris
TGAGTGATGGATGAAAGGAAAACGGAAGCCTTAAAAAGTTAGATCTTCTGTAGCAAGATGTGTAAAGAAAAAGTTATACTCTCTCCTTTGGAACACTCATTGCATTTTTAACAGTTCTTTTACGTGTTAACATTTATTTTATAAATCTTCTCTCTTTCATTTCAAGAGCCGTGCTACATGTAATATTTCAAACTCTCAAAATGTTATATCAATTGAGTTTCCAGGATATCCTTGAGAAAAACAAAAAATCTTGCTTGTTTAAAATGCCAGTTGTGATGTTGTAAACAGTTTAAGAAATATGAATGTGAGTGGTAAGTATATCAAGTTTAAATGGTTATGTTAAGGTAAAGGTGAACTGTGGCTTACAGTATTTTTTTTTTTTAGAACTATTTTTCTATGCAGTATCATTTATGGCAAGAATAAGCTTCTTGCTTGCTTCAGACACAAAAAACAAAAAACCAAAAAAACAAACCCATGACTCAAGAGAAGTGATTTCCAGCCATGGATATGAAAAATAATATATTTTCAAGCCTCACTTTATCAGAATAGAGAAGTGGTAACTACCACCGTCAAGAGGCTTTAATATAAAACAAATTAAGACAGAATTATTCCACTTCACCTACCTTCCAGAGCCAGTTGAGCAACCCAGCACTTAGAAGTCTTCAGGTGAAGACGCAATAAGATGAGTAATCCTCAGCCCCCGAGTCCAGTGTTTGAATACTGCTGAACACTATTTTCAGTCAACCAAGTCTGAAACCAGTGAGACAGAGAGC
>NW_010399571.1:22190-24324 GCF_000710305.1 Buceros rhinoceros silvestris
GAACACTATTTTAAGTCAAACCAGTCTGAAACCAGTGAGACAGAGAGCCCCAACCACCACATCCCCTGTTTACCTGCTTTAACAAATGCAATGTATTTAGCCATAGGCAGAACAGCTATTTAATTGTACTCGAGCACTTTCGTTCTTCACCTGATGAGCACTTTAAATCCGAATCCCACGCACCCTGCAGCCTGACGGATGACTGAAAATGTGAAGTATCGTAGGTTATGCAGATCTGACATTGCTTCAAATCCATTTTATTTTGGGGTTTTTTGTTTTTCTTTTTCCTTCTCTCTTTCTTACAGTGTGTAGTATTAAGCATGAATTCTGTCTTTGGAGCACAGCTGATAAAGCATGTTTAGCTTCAAGATATGAATCTTCAGAGATGAAATTTTGAGAGGTTTCTGTGAGAAGAAAACCCTTTAAATTGAGCCTGATATCTGGTATATACTTTACCAAACAGCCTTAAACTATATTTGGAAGCAAAAACCAAGACGAATGTATATCCTTCAAAAAAGAAAAAAAAAAAAGTACTTCTATAGATGAAAATATTATATTTCCCACCCCTAGTGTTTTCGAGGCATTTTCTATTAAGGAAAGAGCTGAATCCTAGGTAGTGTACAATACTGATGGTACTTCCTATATCTGTTGTACTATTTTAAGTACAAATGTACCTGCTGACATTGGCATCTTTAGTCTTGAAAACTAATACTTAAAGTGGAGCTGCTAATTAAAATATCCGCACAAAACTAAAGCCAGTGTCTTTCCTAGTTTAAAGAGATTTAAAATAGATACACACTCCTCCCATATATCTATGTATCTATATATATATATATAGATATGGCAGCTGATATATCTAATTTTCCTGTATACTTCAAGGAGAAATCACACATGACTAACTTGAAAACCCCCACCCGCAGTAACAGGTCATGTGATCAAGACAAGTATTTGATCCTGCGGGTAATCAGACTTTATAAAGATGGATTGTAAAAACAAGAGATTACACATAAGCTTAGATCCCAGCTGACCTAATAACATGACTTCGTATAAGTTCGTATAAGTCTTTAATTTTAGAATCTTATTTTGATAGTTTTTTGATATGCTAAAATTCTATTGGATGTTCTCAGGCAAAAAAAGGCCTGTGAGAATGATGCCAACTCTGTACTTTACACTTACCATGTCATTATGAGAAAATGTTCAATATAAGCTTTGGATATCGATGATTTCTGTTTGTTCCACCTTTGTTAAAAAAAAAAAAAAGATTCAAAAGTAAACTAGATGCCTACTGAAAAATCTGATAATATGTTATCTGTGCATGCTACATTTCAAAGTGCAATACATTAAATTATTGTACAGGTAACATTCTATCATTAAAGGCAAATAAGCCATTTCTATTTACATATCATACATCTGGTTAGTTTAGAAAAATAACATTATGCTTATCATACTTGTGTTGCAAATAAATCAGATTGCTTCAGTCCCTGACGTGAGAAACACAGCATGTGGTATCTCAATAAACACATACACGGATCAATTGTAATCTGACTCCACACCATAAAAATAAAATTCAGTTACAAAATCAGCATAGGAGGAACATAAGTAAACATAAAGATAAAAAGTGGAACGCTTTCTACTTAGAGAGATCATGGTGTAGACCCACACTGAACAGCTGGATATAGCAAAATAGTCTGGCATTTAATTAAATACTAATTGGACTAATATTTATTTTAACAGATGAAAATTATAGAAAGTCTGTGTTCATTTCTTCATTGCCTGTAAAACACAAGTATAATAAACAGATTTTTGAAAATTTAATAAAGAAAAAGACCTGACTGGTAAAATTGTTGTTATTCACTACACTTATTTTTGCTTTGTATATTTTTTAGATTTTAAATTCTTTGTAAATTGGTGAAGTACATTATGAAGTGTTTTATTATTTCATGTCAATCTGATTAGAATGACCTTTGGCAGTGTGTGAAGACTAATAATGTTGTACAGTTTAATACCAAAAAAAATGACATGTTAAGTCATGCTTAAACCTTTTTGCTATGTTAGATTTGAGACCAGTCAGGATGGGATTAGAGCATGCATAGGGAGGTGTGTGGATTTCATATATATATATATATAAGTATAA
>NW_010399572.1:0-16628 GCF_000710305.1 Buceros rhinoceros silvestris
GGAGCGGGTCCCGGCGCTGCGGTGCCGGGGATCGATTATCGGGTCTTTGTCACTGATACGGGTGACAAGCACACCTTTCCCTGTGCCTCAGCTGAACGCGCCGAACTGCCGGGGTGGCGGCAAACTGACCCCGACATCCCGGCCGTTAGCGCTGCGGCCCCGCCTGCGGGCACACTCCACCCACCTTGCCGCTGTTGGCTTCTGTTTCGTTTGTTTGTTTTCTGCAGAAAACTGTTGGTTGCGTTTACACGGAGCTACGTTCTTAAAGCCCAGTTCTGCAGCCACTGGCTTTCATGCTGCCAAATCCTGCTTCTTACAGGCAGCCCCGGCACATCCCAGGTTGCTGCTAGTTCCATGGTAGAAAACTTCAGCTGTAGCATTAGTATTAACAACTCCGAAGCATCTTTATGCTTGCGAAAAGATAAAACAACAACTCTGGAAAAATTCACCTAATTAATGCTGGGCGAATAATGCCCTTGTGTAAGCAAATCCCTGCCGGCCAGGCAGAGGCCGAGCGATTCTCTTTTATGTTTTCTTTAGAGATGCAGGAAAACTGCGCCTGCATCCAAGGAACCTCCCTTGCACAGACCTCAAGCGGCCCCAGAAGTTACCAGTTTTGAATATGATGTAATTCTCTTCTGCCTTACATGCATTTATGACTGGTATTGGTCAAATAGGTGACTCGCGGAAATAAACCCCACAACCCAGAGAGGTTGGAAGGCAAGGTATGCTTTAATGCGGTGCCAGCTGCACAGACGATAATTCCACCAGTTATGCACACCCCCTGAATCCGAACTCCTCCTTATATAACGAGAATCGATACACAGTCATGAACAGTCAACGCCCATTCCCCGCCCACTACCCTTTTCCCGTGTAAATGAGCTGCACATGCTCAGTGTTGTCCTGGGGGGTCCGGGCAGGGGTCTCCGGGGACGAAGTAAATACTCTTCCTCTTGCTGAGCATGCTCAGTTTCAGCAAGTCCGTCCCTGGAGTGTCCTTGGAGGCTTGTCAATCACTTAGTCCGGCCAGAACCAGCTCCTGTATCTTTTTGTCTCTGTCCCTCCTATACTGACCATGGCTCGTTTTCCCACCGTTCGGTCACTTTGTTACTTGTATCCCCGTGTTCCAGCCCGCCTGTTGCTCTGTTTTGTTGCTCTGATTGTTGTCAATCATTTGCTTCTCCTCCTGGCACGCCCCTATAACAAATTCTCCCGACAGCGCCCCAAGTGTCCTTTAACATTTCAACAATCCGCAACCCATTGACAGTCCCCGTATCATAGGTTTTTGGTCGAGTGTGTTTGTATGGGTTCAGGTGGTAGCTTAGGGATTTGCAAATGCCCTTAATGAATCTGCTATTGCTGCTTTCTTGCCTCTGCCCAAGTCTGTTTCTTGCCCTGTCCTTGCCTCGGTAGGTTCTTGACATGGCTCATTCTCAGCCTCTCCCTTTCCTCACAGCTCACCCATACCCCCATCACTCACCTGGTGTCAATATCCGTCCCACACGGCTTAAATTGTTGATAAAGTCAACTTCTGAGAGCCTGTCTGCAAGCAGTGAGCAGAGAGGTCCTGGGAAGTGGCAGTGCTCTCAGGGAAAGGCAGCAGCTTTCAGGAGCTGCTTGTACTTCTTGTGGAACAGATCCCAACTGGAGATTCAATACAGAAACTCAGATCTTCTGGGCCCCAGAGACACCACAGGGCTACCCGCCAGGATGGGACAGTGTCACTGCATCTCTTGTTCTTCCACCCACCTTCTCTGCTATTTGTTTTTAAGAAAAAAGCATTTTCTAATAGAAGGAACATGGTGGTGCTGTTTTACCCGTGCTCCTCTCCTCTGGCAGGGAGCCTGCATCTGCACCTGCTCCTTGGGAAGCTTCACCCAGTGCATCCACTCTGCACTGCCGAGGGCACAATCTCAGCTATCCCTGTTTGTGCTGCACTTCTGCGACTCAGGGAAACAGCTCAGGGATTGCCCAGATCCCTGTGGCTCCTGCTTGCCACTGTATTTCTTAGAGAGGAAGGATGAAGCAGCCACACTGGTCATGTTCCTGCAGTCACTAGGGTCAGGACTGCCATCTCAGCAAAACATTACTGCCCTCCACGGCCCAAAAATCTCTCCCAGGGACAGTTTTCAGCCTCAGACTCACCATCTGCCAACAGACCTTGCTGAGCCAGTGTACAGGTGTGGAACACCATCCTCAAACCGCCAAACTAACTCATTCTCAGAATGGGCTCCTGGTTTTCCTTAAAATCTAACCTGTGTAGGGGCCAAAGATGGAAAAAATTCAGCTGCAGCTGTCTTCAAGGTTATCATCATCAGGCTAAGTCTCTGTCCTCAGTGACTTCTGACTCACTATCCTCCAGCTAAAACACCACTTGGGTATTACAACCAGCCGCACAATTCTGCCAGAGATGGTCAATTAAAGCACGAGGGTTGAGTGGGAAAAGGTTTGCCAATCATATTGCACTGGAGACTTCAAGGATTTCCCATATTCTAGGGCTGAAGACAATCAAAAACTTCTGTGAACTGTCAAAACCCCCTGTTTCAGCCTGGATCTGATTCATTCAAACTGGAGCTCTGAAAAATTACTGAACATTTTTATTTTGACCTTGAAAGTGTTCTACTACACAGCTATACTGACAGGGAAGCATTTTTTACTTCAAAAGACAAAATATAATTATTGCCATTATTTCAAAATTATTCTTTTTAATTTAAAAAGCTGTCATTTTTCCACAGGCACTGTCTTAGCATTTCCTAAATTTCTTTATCATTCAAATGTTAATAATCCAAATAGCTCACAAGCTTTATTTTTAGTTCGCAGAGATTAAACATCCTTCACATTAGCAGATCTTCTGATGTTTTACTTCAGTTGGTTCATTTTCCTCCCTTAGTGAATAGCAGACTTCTCAGAAATCAACACAGCTTGTTAGAAAAAAGACAAAATGCCTATTAAATTATCAAGTGCATTTCTCATCAGAGTGCAGCTATCATTCTCCGCAAAGAAAAACTATGGCTTAATTGACTTCCTAGCAAAAGCAATGTTTAGACAGATGGTACCGAGAATCATCTGACTGTTAGTCTTTGAATTGCCGTGTTTAAGTGACAGGGGCGATTGGGAAACATGAGTAGGCAAGAGCGGGCGCTGCCTCCATGGGACGCAGCGGGAAGGGCTTGGCATCGCATCCTGCTGGCCCTGGCGAAACCCTTTAAAGGAGCTTGCTCGCAGGTCACTATTTTTGTCAGACTCCCACAAGCTTCACAGAGGCTTCGTGCCCCGCAGTGAGGCTTGCAGCTGGGCAAAGAGCAGGGACTGCTGGGAGGTGGGTACAGCCAGGTCTTTGCTTAAAAATGGTTAGCGAATTTTTTCGGAAAAAAAAAGAAAAATCCTGATAAAAATTAGTCTCCCACCCAGCTGTATGAGAAAGATTTCTAGGGCTGTGAGGTGGTCCAGAGCTGGCAGGGTGTAACTGAGCCAGCCAAGCATCGCTGAGCACTGCATGTCCAGTTCAGAGCAAGGCTCTCAGTGGTTTGGTTACTAGCACAGAGGCCCAAAAATGTCCCCACAAAGAGCTTGTGTCCCCCTCTGCCACCACACAGAAACTGTGAAGAATTTCCCAACAAAATACAACTACTTTACCACTTGTTCATCTGAAAATGCAACTAAAAAATAAAGATGCTGCAGACATAAATGAAGTTTTAATGTAGGAGAGTTAAAAAATAAATCCTGTTACCAAGCTTTCCAAGTTAAAAGGGCTCATTCGTAAAGCAAATATCAATAGTCTGCTCATTAACAGACAACTGGAAACAAAACAAACCTCATTTGCTTCAAGTCTTTTACATTTCATTTTAACTGTTTTTGTATTTGAGTTTTATATACAAACAAGGATTTGATTTATATAAATTATAGAAATAAAAATAAACCCTGAACAATTTTAGACTTGTGACCTTTGGAAAAGTGCTGATATTGGCGATCATCTCCAGAACTTCTTTTTCTAAGCTAAGAAAAAAAAGCAAGATATTCCTTCAAGTTACAGATCTCTCAAGAAGCTTTTAGAGCAGGAAAGATCCGTGCCTATAAATTATTCAGGCTTAGTCTTGCTGAGGAGTTGAGTGGCAGGATCAATAGCAAGCACAGGGGAACAAGAACATTTTAGGATTGCAGGCCATGCTGCCCTTTTCCTGCTGCACTTCATTGCAGAAGCTGCCAGGAGAGCCTGCCGAACAGCTAAGCACGTCGCTCGTGACCGTCTCCCTCAAAGCAGAGAGAAAATCCTCTAAATGGGATTTTAAGAGCAGTTGAAGTCAGACTGCAGCTGCTGAAACATTTGTCTGGCAACGTGACCACTTCAGTGAGCGTCAGGACACGCACCCAGTTCCAGCATAGGAACTCAGACTAGGAGTTGCTACTGGGAAGCATCATTGTTGGGACAAGACAACTGGTTGCTCTTCTGGTTACTGAACCACCCAAGAGCTCTTATCATGTGCCAAAGCTTTTGGAGTGGCCCGGGGAGCAAGGTGGAAAAAAGACCCTGGAAATTACTCCAAAAATCTTCCTGCCCGACTCACTTCACAGCAGCTTTGGCTACTCTAATAAAAGTCTGGGCTGATAAAAGCCACACGTGGCTTTGCAGTGTAAACAAAAGCTTTGCTTACCTGGGTTTGCAAGGTAAGGGCTCTGGCAGAGATTCCTCTTCAGGGTGGATGTGCCCTACGTTTTAGTATCAGGGTAAACCCAAGGCAATGCAGCCAGGCCTTGCAGGAGGATGCTGAATGCTGCTGGATGCAGGTTGAGGAATGGCGGGGGCGATGTGAGGCTGCCCCCGCTGGAGCAGCAGTCAGCTGGGTTTCACTGGACTCCGGTGTGGTGGAGCGAACAAGAGTGGTACCATGTGTTCCACCCCACGGTGTGGAGCGTGCAGGGAGACAACGCAGAGGCTGCTGCCCTTTTAGAAACCTCCCTCCCTCTGTAAATCTGCCTGGACTATAGTGATACATCAGAGGAGGCCAAAAGTCTTCCACAAAAGGCTTATGACATCCTTTCCTTTTCCTACCTTTGCCCTGTCTACCAGCGATGCTTCCAGAGGGCCCATCCATGTCCATAGTCATGAGCTCTTGGACAGAGGTTGCAGGGACCTGACATCCAGGCTGCTTTCCTCATCCCAAGCCCCAGCAGATAGCAGTTGCCAAACAGGGCTTTCCTTAAAGAGGAGCTCTCCCTGTCTGTGACAGCAGTAACACAACACAGGAGAAGCACCATCTGTTCATCTGGACAGGTACCAGTGGTACCAAGCCTTACTACAGCAGCTGTAACCTTTAATAAGTACATACTACTTGGTTTTTCTAAATATTGGAAATGGGCTCACCGCAGAATTGCTATTCCAGCAGGATTTACTATTTATGTTGCACCACAGCCTACCTTTGGTATCGAACATGATAGGCTGATACAACAGCTAACAGCTTGTACAACAGCATTAAGCGAGTCCTGTAACAAATCCTTAGCGTTCAGCTTCCCACTCCTTGCCCCCCACTCAGGGCAAGTGGAAGCGTGAGGTGTGGTGGAGGCACTCCTGCTCCAGCAGCAGCCTGGAGAAAGTCCTCTCCAACAGCTTTCCCCTATGGTTTTAGGGGCACTGGCTGGTTCCATCACAGGCACCTCGCGTATCCTCAGCTCTGTATGCACATCCTTCTCCAGCACCGCCTTCTTCCTTTGACCCCAGCATTCCCATTGCAGTGGAGTTGGATTGCTTTCTAGTTTTACAAATGTCAGCAAATACCATATGGACTGTAGCTAATTTAGAGCAGAGAAAATATAGGCCCATCCTAAACCTGCAGGGATGTTCTCTGCATTCAGCCTCACTGGCCAGCTGGCACACGAAGCTGAGCCTGTCCTGGGGCTTTGTTGCACCCTGGGGTTTCTACTCACCGATTTTGGACTCCCTGAAGTTGGCTGCCGGACAAGAGCTGTTTTAATGGGACTTTTCCTGGCAACAGTGGTTTGCCCTAAGTAGGGATGTGGGATTACTAACTTCGCTAAAACCTTTCCTTTTTTCCTGAATCTTGTTTAGAAACCATACTAGTGGCATGGAGAACATCAGATGTTATCACTCTATAGTTTGGGGCAAGCATAGAGCATTACTGAGAGGAAATTTGGGTCCCAGCACCCAAAGCCAGGAGCCATGGAGCCAGCTGTGCCCTCAGACACTGCTATTTGCCTTGCTTTGCTAACAGATGGTACCTTGGGTTCCTGAAATAAATAACTTTTTGTTGCCTTAGCTGAGAGTGCTTCTTCAGAAAAGAAAAATAGCCACATACAGGGCTGTGTTGAGTATATTTGTAAAGCTGCTGCAGATTACCAAGGAAAGGGAGGGCTTTAAGTGGAACCACTTCATTAAAGGTAGCAGGGATTGCTGAAGGAGCTCCCTTTCATCCGAGAGGTGCCGAGCAGGGATGGTTATAGGAGCACGCGGCGGCTGAGAAGAGGTGTATCCACCCAGCCTGCTCACTAACGACAGACCCACCAGATCAGCGTGTGGGCACCGCCTCATTGCTGTTTTACTCAATAAACCCCACTGGGTGAAACTACCAGGAGGTTTATTACAAATAATATTTGACAGGATGAAATTAGCACATAGATGCTCTTACGTTGGTTAACAAGGAATGAAATACAATCCTATAAATCACCAACAACAGCCGTCTGGTGACAGACGCATGGAAAGAAGAGTAGGTGATTATGTCACTGCAATGCTGTGGATTCGTTAAAGGTTTAAATTAGCAACATACATTTACACGGGACACCACTGGGGTCGATTAGGAGATACCCTGATTGCACAGTTTCCCTTGCAAGCAGACATCGTGCTAGGAAGCGGAGGTGCAACTCAAGGCTGCTGAAGTGATCGTGTCTTCCACCACATCCAGGTGCAGCATGATGGCTCCTTGCATCACACTTGGATAAGAAAGATCTGGTTAGGTTGTCCCTTCCTCCAACAAAGAAGTTGCACCTGCTGTGCTAGAACGATCTAGATCTGGATTTGCAGAGTCATACAGAAATGAAAATCTCTGGGTGCTTTCCGACCCCAACTGGGTAAGCACCGAAGTTGTCATTCTATAGAACTCTGAAACTGTTGAAAAATTGTAAGAAATGCTGCATTAATTTGCCATATGTATCATCCAATAGAATTCCTCATTCTCATGATTTAGGAGTCAGTCAGGCTTTCCAAATAGAAACATTGCCAGATAAAAACACCTGTTTTTATCCAAGGTCTATCGTAAAACACAGCAAAAGTAAACTACTTTATTACAGCCGTTTACAGTTACTGGCCAGTAACTGTAATTTTTTATTTAGGCAGTAAATCTACCTGGAAGAAGACCACAGATAGGTGTTTGAGGAGGCATCACAAAATCCCTCTATGTACAGCTAGGTCACAGCTCCAGGCACATCTCTGCAAACAATTCTCTCAGTAGCTAGGCTTGTTTTACTGGCACACAGATCTCCTGCTTCAGTACCCAATTCACAGCCCATTTCAGTGTTGGGAACAAGTGCCAAGACTCTGCTTATTGATTTTATTTATTTAGGACCCCCAGTCATCACCTGGGATCATGTCTGGCTGGTCTAGACAGCTCCCTCCCACCTTCCCTCCTAGCAAGCATCCCAGTCTGTTGATCAAGTCTAAATAAGCATCTTCTGACCTGTTTTCTCACACAAGTACTTTCCAGAGGAGCAGAATATTCTTCCCTGTAGGCTGGGTTCTGGGAGAGCAGTATATTGCAAACAGTTAATATATGACTAAATACTGTGTGAAAATGATAGCCCTGAGTCTGTTCTCACTGTTGCTTGGCTTGTGCTTTAAATTATCCTGTGATGGAGTTATAGAATATACATACGTATTTAAGCTTTCTTCTATTTTGTATCCCACCACAATGCACAGCCCGCTGATGTATTGCTTGATTTTAGTGTTAGGTTCTGGTTTTGCTGACCCCACATTATGAGAATGAAACAACAATTCAGGTCTCCAAGAACCACCGTGTTACATCAATGCTCGTAAATATTCATCCTGCTCAGTGAACTGGGAGTCAGTTCCAAAAGAAACCAAAGGTAACCAGGTGTGTAAGAGGCTTTGTCTGTACTTTGGGTGTTTTTCTGAAATACACTTTCTTGCACAGTGCTCGCTGAAAAGATTTCTGGATAACTCTTCTATTGTTCAGGGCAAAAAGAGGTTCACAAAAAGTCGGTATAAGAACATGGAAATAGTCAATGGGGACATGAGAGGCAAAGCAGGAAGCTCCCTTGCTCAGGTGGAAACTTAAGAACCACACCAGCAGTTACAGTAATCCTCAGAGACACTGGCCTCTGCAGTTGATCTTAAGCATACAACTGCTTATTGTCCACCAGCGAACAAGGGAATGACGATGAGACTTCTCATAGTGCAGAAGCACAAGGAACTCAAGAAGAAAACAAAGCTTTGTAACCTATGTAAAGCCATTGCTGAAGGGCAGGACTTCAGGTAGGGGCAGAACTGCAGAGGACCAGGGACATCAGTCCCAGCTGATGCAACTCGGCTTTCAGTAACCCACCAGCTGCAGCACGGGGAGGAGTCAGCATGGGAAATACTAGCCAGAGAAAGTCTGCATTCTGATGAGTTCATTCTGAGGAAACATGGCACTCAGACTTTTGGGACATAAAAAGGATCTAACTTACAATCCCAGGACATTATTTGGACTTCTTGTAGTAAATGCACCATCAGCAATGGAAGGAAACATCTTTGAAAAAGCTGGGCTCTAATTCTGAGGCACAGAGCAAAGAAAACAATCTAAAGTTACATTTTTTTAATGTCTAGATATCACATTGCCTTCCAACCCACAAACAATAACACATTTTGCTCAGTCGCTTGCTCTGCTGATGTAACCTCATCACTGTCAACATTCAAAGTGCACTGATGGCTTTGCCGCTGCAGTCACTATCTTTTATAGGTGTGATATGCCATAAGATTAACCTGCCAGCATTCATTGCACGTCTCTTAACATGAATAATCTGCACCTTGTAGTCATCCCATGGAAGAAAAATACGTTTGCAAAACAATGCAGAGCTTTAAAACACTGGCCCATCTCATGATCTATGGATGCGTTGGCCTTGTCATGGAGAGCAGACATACCCTTGAAAGAAACAACAACCCACCTCATTTGTTTTTAGGGGTAACTCAAAAAGGAAAAAAACTTTCCTTGATGTGAGGCTGGAAGGAGAAGAACTCTGCCCAAATCACTGCTACTGTGCATGCAGTAAGGCTTCTGAATGGCAACTGAACTTCTGAGAAAAGTATCCCTGGACTTAGAAAACCGCTGCTTGGAACACGAGACATGGGAGAGCTCTTGCTTCCCACTCTGCAGAGATAGCCCTTGGCACAGCCATGGTCCTCACACCTGGGACACCACTACTGCAACAGGCATCGTGTCCATCAGAAATCCCCTGTCTGTCAACAAGTGTTTGGGATGTGCTCTGACATCTCTGGTCCTTACACAAGCCTAGCATTCAAAACTGTTTTTTCTGGCCTTTGTAGGGCTGTCTGTGGGCTCCATCCCCCAGAACTGATTACTGCTGCTTTGCAAAACCCACATTTTTAAGTATTCGATCACCTAACACTGAAGACCACAGCAATACTTGAGCAACATTGACTGTATCTGTGGAGGTCGAAGCAGCAATTACTCAAAGCACACTGATGGCAGAATATTTAAGCTGAATGTTTAAGGAGTTTTAGAAGCTTATCAGGGATGTCAATTTTGTGGCTTGCTTTCAAATTTCCTCCATAAGTCATGTGTCAAAAAAACCCCAATGCAAATAAACAAATAAAAAGATATTGAAAATATTATTTCAGTCAGCAGTAAAATGAAACAATACCATGGAAGATTAATTTCACCTCAGAGGATGGTGAGTGATGACACAAATACTCATTTCTGAAGATGTAAAAGGCATTGTGCCCAAAGAGATGGAGTGTGATTATGAGCTTAATGGGTTGTTTAACTTGATAAAGTGCCAGTTCCTAAATAGAAGCCATGCTTTAAATATTTAATCAAATTTTGAATAATCTCCCATTTTTTCCTTGGCTAAAAACAGACCAAAAATTTGCAATTTTCTTTAAGCATCCAAAAGTGCTGTTACAGAAATTAAGCAGGAGGAGAAAGATTTGGTGAAATTTGGACCTATTTGGGTGCCTTCTAGTCAAAGCAGTGAAATTCCAGTGCAGATCCCAGCACCTTGTCAAACTTGTGCCAGCAAATGATGCCTTTTGACGTTCCAGTGGCTTACCCACGAGTGGACATGGGGGGATCTTTCCCACGCATCCCCGTCACTCCAGTGCTGCACACCAAGTCAGTGTGGTACCACTGCCACAGCCTGGCATCCCCTCAGCGGCTCGCTGCGCTTGTACCAGGGAAAGGGTGCCAGCCCCGGCGGGAGGCTGGCAACAGGGCAAGCCAAATGCGCTGCGTCCCACTGCCTGTGCGCTAACCCCAGCAAGCAGGGACCGTTTGCCTCCTGTCACACCTTCTGTGCTGTTGCCCTCTCCCGTCTGCTTTAGTACCCCTCAGTATTTCACTCCGTTCTCCTGTCCAGCCCCATGGCAGTTCAGAGCATCCCCTGGTTTTCCTTGGAGGCAGCCACCCCCAGCCCAGGAGCTTTGTGGTTTACTCTGCCATGAACAGCAGCCACCCAGAGAGGTGGCTTCCCTTCTGCCCTCACTCATGTGGAAAAACCTACATATTGCTCTCAAAAGATGTTGCAAACACTTAAAAGAACCAGCAGTGAGCTGACAAACACTTCTGTTTGAACCCAGACCAAGGCCACCTTGAAAAGGACAAGGTAAAACTCAAAGGGGCAACAAGAAGGTCTGAGGGTGCTATTGCAGGGCTCATGGTGTGACAGGGTCACCCCCACTCAGAGGGCTCCCCTGAGGCAGAGGGATCCCCAGCTGCCTCTGAAGGACCTGGTGCCCAGGTGCCATGGGAGCAGCCAGCTGATGGCACAGGGAAGTTCCTGGTTGCTTTAGCTTTGATCCCACAAGGGTTGGATCACCTGTGTTGACCTGCCCACACTCACAGTGCCACTCTGTCACCCTGGAAGGCTTCATCCAAGGACCAGGGTGCTTCACAGTAGCTCAGCTCCAAAAATCCAAGAGGCTTTTTCCTTTCCAAATATTCCCCCATGCCTTCTCCAGATGTCACCTCCCACAGGAAAAGAAAGCTGCTGTCCTTTTATTGCCAAGGCCACAGCATTGCACTTCGGAAGAAGGAAATGCCTTTGTGGCTGGATGTTTTATATCCCAGTGACAGATTCCTCCCTGCCTGCAGCCAGCCAGTGTCCCCAGCACGTGCCTCTGTCCCCAGCTTGGCAGAGTAGGGACAGGAGCAGCCCCTCGGGCAGGCATGAGGCTCCACCGCACTTGGCTTTTTGCAGAGTTGGGTTCTTGGCAGCCAGGAACAAATTAACATTCAAGTGAGTCTGTTTGGATAACAGAAAAAGCAAAAGCTCCGTATGGCAAGTGATCCCTTTTAAAGCAGCATTAAAAGCCTGGCAGACGTCCAACTGGCACAGTAGCTCCGAGCAGCAAATACCCAGCACTTAGCTGGTGATGTGTAAAGGGCACTTCTTAACAATTTCCGCCTTGAAAACTGTCTAGTAAAACCTCCCAACTGGGGTTGCATTCATACATCACCCGAATCAGCTGCGTATCATTCAGTGTAGCTATTAGTCCCAGGCTTTAAATAAATCTGGCATCTGTGTCACCCACCAGCAGTCACTGACACTTCTTTTTTAGATTGCCTCTGTTCCATTTAGCACAGTTGGTAGATGAAAAGTCATGGGTACTTCCTAGACACTTCCTAGAGTGACTGGTTTTTGCACCCTTCATTGCTTTAGTCGTCAGAAGCTCCCTGGAGCTAAAAATCCCCCTTCATTCCCACCTATAGATTAAACTTCCCTAAAAGCTTCCTTTGCCAATTCCATTTTCACTAATGCCCTCACTGGATCGAACTCCACAGCTGACTATCAGAAGTGTGCTGCTCCTTTATTATATCAGAGCGTTTGACCCAAGCAATGGGTACCTCACAGCCCAGACTGACTTCTTGAAGGGATCTGGTAGGACCAAGCCTTTCCTTCACTGAGCTTCTCTGGGCTCCAAGGGAAGAATTCAGATGGCAATTCCTCCCCAGAGCAGCTGCCTCAGAGCCCATGTCTCCTTTCCCAGGTCCCACAGCACTAACCATACCTCCCTTACGGAGAGAGTAAACAATCACACTTGGAGTCTTGTGCAGATTTGTCTTGCCCCTTGCTAAAGGTCACCACTTTTAATTTGCAGCTTTAGACCTTCTGGTAGTTCTGCAGAGGCAGAAGATGCACGCACAGAGCATGGCAAATGCAGCTTTCCTGAAGGAAGATGCTGCAGGAAAGCATCAAGCACAGCATAGCTCCTTCTCTGCCTCTCTACGGTGAGCTCAGCCTCATCAGCTCTCCCTCTAACACCCCACACAGATGTTGCAGCCTGCCCTGGAGAATAACATGTTTAACTATTTCATTGCTGCTGTTGCAGGTACAAAAGCAGCGGGAGGTGGATTGCATGGGACAGCCAACACCGGGGCACCAGGGTAAAACAGCCCCGAGGTGTGGAGGGGACGGGCTGCAGCAGCGTGCAGCAACCTGCCCTGGCTGGAACAGAGCAGGGCAGCTTCAGACTGACGCGTTATACAGCCCACCTCCTTTGCTACCAGCTGAGTCTTGCTTTGCTTTGCACTCCCACTGCTTTTTAGGCTTCTTGGGAATTTCACAGATCAAACACAATCAATGAATTAGCAATAACTTATTTTCTCTGCGAAGAGGTGGTGAAAGGGGTTTACACAAATCCAGAATTCACTGCTGTCAAAGGGGAGTGGAACCCCACAAGAACACCCTGCTATTTACAGAGGAAGGAGAAAGACTTAACCTATGTCATTCACCTGCACAGGCATAAATACAATGCAGCCACAGAAAGTATCTCTGAAGACCTCCAGCCCCCCAGAACATACTGACAGGGCACCAGCATCGTTCAGAAAGGCTGTAAGGAGCCAAGGAACTTGAAAAAATAAAACTTGAAACCTGTTCTTGTGTGGGTCATGTGGCACTCACCATACTCACCCCATCAATATCAGCAAGTTTCCTGCAGGATAAATTCAAGATTGATGTAAACTGGAGAGATGAAATCTGCCCCGCGTGGTTTTTTTGGTTTTGGGGGGTTTTTTTGCCATTTTGCTTCTCGCTGGGATCTTTTTCACTTCCGATCTAGTTACTTCTGTTTTGAAATCCATTATTTTCTCTTGGCTTGCAGCTATCCTGACATCAGCCAATTTACAAGATTAAAAATGAAATGTAAATGAAAAACCTGAAAACTAACAACTAACAATCTGAACAAAACTGTAATGAAGTAACTATATGCAAATAAGCAGTTTGCACAGGTAGCAGAAATGGAGAGAGAATAGTAAGAAAATCAGCAGTAAGAGGAAAAGATAGTTCAGTAACTTAGGCAGGAAAATAGAAAATATTTTACCTGACAAATATTTAGAGGCCAGTTGAACAGGACAGGTTTTGAAATGTGAGGCCCATAAGAAAAACACCCTTCAAGATTTGACATCGCGAACACAATTTCTACAGTAAACGCTCAGTGATTCATGCCTGCTCTAAGTCACCAAAAGCAGGATGATGGAAGGGGTGAGGCTACCCCAGGCAGCGGGTGGAAGAGCATCCAAGCAGCCTGGGACACAGCCTCCCTGCAGCCTCGCAGCACATCAGGAGGTTATTTCATGCTTGCTCCTGCCCAGAGCAATGCGCAGGGGCAGGCTGAACATAGCTCAGTTCAAGACTGCCTTAAAGATGATTTTGCTTCATGACCAGGACAAATCCATGATGTTTGAATTTTGTTAGAAGCATGCAGTTCTGCACAGCCCTTTGTGGGATCAATCCCCTTAAGCCATTCTGGCTACCTTCAACACCAGGGTTGCAGCTTTTCATGCCATACCATCACTACGTGTCACGTTCACCACAGCTGGATTTGCAGAGCTCAGAGCCCCACAGGGCACAGACTCAACTAATGTTGCAGCTTCTTCTACGTGCCACACACAGACCACATCCACCAGACTGACCGACAGCAAATAATCAGCTCGGTGCGGAGCAGAGGGACCCTGCTAACCTCTACTCCTTCCTTCTACAAACCTGTCTGCAGCAGCCTCCATCTGAGAGGCTTCCTTCGCAGATCCAAACGAACAGACCACACACCGATGCTAATCAGCGTGTGGACATTTCACTTGCGGAACTCCATTTGCTTTGCTTAAAAAACAAACTACCTCCTTGTCCTAGCCTGACCTAGTGTAATGGGAACATGTTGAGAACGGCCAGAATCACTTGTTTTTGCAGACATTCAAGCTCAGTTATTGCAAGATCTCTTTTAAGTGTGGATTTAGAACAGAGAGGAGAGGGGACGCACAGGGTGGTAGCAGTGAGGGGACACCCAGATCTGCTGGCATGGACAACCAATGCAGAAGGTGGGATGGGGGGGAGACTGGGCTCCTGGGAAGGGCTGTTTGCACAGCCTGGTCCCGAGCTGCACCGCCTCCTGGAGTTGGATTTTCTCCTGAGAGCATATTTAAGCTTGTTTAGCTAAGCGCATCAAAAGTAAAAAAAAATAGACACAAGCATCAATAAATGGAAGACAATATTATCTGGGATAAACCTGTCTGATGGGTGGTATTATAAATGCCTAGGAATAATCATAGCCCGCCCAAAGACTATTTTCAAAGGAAAGTAGCTCAGCTTTGATGCCTTCAGAATCCAAGGACTTTGGCTTTTTGCTTAAACTCCTTCCATTGCGTTTTATGTTTTCTCAGGGGAAAGCACAGGCATCAGAAAAACACCTTTTTTCTTAAGTAGGCTGCAGCTAAAGAGATGGCTTCATCTCTCATGCAGAGATTAAGAAGTGCTTTGCTTTTCAAGAGGTTGAAGTAAACAAAAATCAGCAATCAAGGGAATCAAAATGCCCAAGGACTCTTTGCTCACTGCTCGTCAGTGCTGAACAAGTTCTA
The DNA here is from genome assembly GCF_000710305.1 of Buceros rhinoceros silvestris. Classification (NCBI taxonomy): domain Eukaryota; kingdom Metazoa; phylum Chordata; class Aves; order Bucerotiformes; family Bucerotidae; genus Buceros; species Buceros rhinoceros. Next base: position 15,093 of record NW_010399572.1, read on the forward strand.
TTAAACCCAAAAAACCCAAACCAAGCCACAACCCCAGAATCACAACAGATGTTCGGGCACTCACGCTGCCCTGTCTGCCTGCAAGAGGAAGAAGAGACACAGCAAGAAGAGATGTTGAAGCGTACTTTCACCCAGCAAAACAAAAATAAAAGCTCTGAGAGAGACGTGTGTGAAACCTGCACCCTAGGGAGCGCAGTAGGAACTTCACTTGCGCTTGCCACCGTGTTTCTGCTACCCACAGTCCTGCGTGGCAATGCACCAGGAGCCCCAGGGCTTTGCTTCCTCCTGCAAGGGCTGATGTTTACCTCTGCTCCAATGCAGAGCCCTGCTCTGGCCACATGTTGCAGCCTCCTCGTGAGCTGTGACCAATACTCATCCCTTCTGTCCTACTGTCTGCATGGTGGTGGAGGTCTGCTCCTGGCTCTCTGGCATCACGGCTTTCTCCCCCACCCCTTGATCGCTCCATCCCAGCAGCCCAGCTAAGGTGGGCAGCAGAGCCAACAGCAAATCCCCAGGGTCACAGGTACGGCCCTGCCCATGAAAGCCTCCAGCCTCCAAGACTGGTGGAGTGCTCTTCACTAGTATGGACAATGCCTCGCAGCCCTCCCATGACTCACGGGCGAGATCACAGGGTGATGATGGCTGTCAAGGGCTGATGGGCAGCACTCAAACGTTCAAACAAAGAGCAGACGGTATCTCCAGAAAACACTGCACATATCTGGTGAGAGGCCAGAAACAGGCTGCCTACAGCAGTAACTTAGCAGCAGCAGACGACTTTGCAAACAGCCCGCAAACAAGCTCCTACATAAATCAAAGAGCTCAGATGGGATGAGAAACCCCATCCACAAAGTTCATGGCACTGAGATGCCATTTCCTGAACAAAGCAGGGGTGCAGAGAGCAGCAGTGGGCAGCACGCCAGGAGGAGGCCATCTCAGAGACCTGCCTGCCACCCCCTCGGCTCCTGGCAGATACCAACTCCGGTTGCTGAAGTCCACCATTCGTATTTTAGCTTTGTATTTTCCTTAGGGTGGCCATATTCCTATTCACCTCACGGGAACACAGCTCCCGGGTTTGTCCCATCCCCACACAGTGCTTCCACATCCCTAATAACCTCCGATCCCAACGGCAAACCTCAGCCACAGTTGAAGGCGCTGTGTGCGTCCAGTCCTGGGAGAGAGGCGTATGGGTACAATCATCTCGCTGCTGTAGCAGAAAGGCCACAGAATAAGCCAAGTCCTTCTTTATCATGCAGCACAGGATCTACCTCTGCATCTTCAGGCAACTTGGTTTCCATGTTTCTGCAACAGTCAGATAAGCGTTGATATTTTCTATGATCAAATGGTCCTTTAAAAGGATGTGCCATACAGAGCCTTTTTAGATAAAGGGGCTTTCAATAAAAAGATTTTCTAGTCCCATAAAGATAATATTATTGAAATAACTCAGTCATTAGTGAACAGTTCTCAATCAGCATTTAACCAACAAGAACACAAGAAAACTACTACCATAATTATCTGCTGTGCTACTCTCACATTTTC
>NW_010399572.1:16733-42372 GCF_000710305.1 Buceros rhinoceros silvestris
TTTCCCTAAGCAAGTGATCTGAGATTTTTAGTGGAGTCTTGCAGCCCTCCCACAATTACATGACTAAATGACACTGTAGTTTCCTCTAACTGCCCAGATGACAAGAGGAGGAGGACCTGGGGTGCCTCACCATGTGCGTTTTATAGGCAAACAGAGAAGAGAGGCAGTTTTACCTACCACAGGACGTGATACAGGCATTTTAGAGGCAGGCTGCAAGACCAGGTCTTGGCTTCACCAGCATCGGTGAACTCCAGTGAAGCGCTGTCACGTCAAACTTGGTGTCAGCCGGATCAAAATCAGTATTTACGCTGCAGCTAAAAGACCAGCTTTGTCAGTAACACGCGGTCAGTGCCAGCCCACTGGGAGGCAGGAAGGCCCATGCTGGCCCAGAAACATTCCCCAAAAGACCCAGCAGAACAAGGTCATCCTGTTCCAGCAGCGTGGGATGCTGTTAAGCTGGGAAGGGTCAATGAGGGGAGCCTCCTGTTCATTTGTAGTACTTGTGACATGACCCAGTGTCTGGACAAACATGTTTTCAATGCGGGGATACTGGTCCTGATCTCTGGACAAGCCCAGTGCAGAGCTTCCCTTCAACTGAAGCTGCCTCAACAGCAGCATCTCTCTGTAGGGCCCTGTCTGAGAATGTACTACCCTGAGAAAAAGGGCTGTGTCTTGTTTTAATCTGTGGGTATAGTTCAGATTTATAGGACAGACCTTAACAGCTCCCCAGATGTTTTAACCTGTGGCTTCACAGAGAGCAGTCTGCACCTAGACCCTCGTTTCTGTGTCCCATAGGATTCAAACAAAACTCCAACCACCACCATCTTCTGCAGATCACCAGAAAAACGTACTTACTCCAGCAAACAAACGGGGCACAGTACCCTGGAGTCGGGTGCTGGCTTGGTGAACCCCTGCCTCTGTTGCCCTTGCCATTAAACGTGACCACCCTGACTCTCCCAGGAGGGCCACCAGAATTATCAAGCTTGTGCTGCTGCAGCGAGGAGGGCACCAAAACACTCCAGACTTCTGTTCTGCAGTGAATCCTGTGAACCCAGTGACCTGGGACTTCTGTCTGACAGACAAAAGAGAAGACATCCAGCATATTGAGGCTATTAGCAAGAGCCAGGCAACAACAAACAGCACCGTGCTATGAAATTAAATTGAAATGCAATAAAAATCCCAAATGGAAAAATATGCAGATCAACCTGAACTTTGTCACTTTGCTGAATTACAGCATGTTCAGTGGCAGGGATTGCTTTTCAACTGGAAAATAACAGATTTTTCTATCTGACGTTGCTGAGATCTGGACATAAAAAAGCCGTTTTCTTCGGAAGTGACACTGGAAATGCAACATATCTTCTAGAGGACGTTGCTTCCTTTCATTCAAAGGGATATCTGTTTTAAGAAGAGTTGAAGTTTCAATCAAAGTTCTTTCTTCTGTTTGTCAAAAGCTTGTTGGCTGTTGGCTCGTGCTGAGGCAACCATTTGAATATTATTCCAGTTGATTAAATTTGCATTGCTAATAGGGGAGAAGCCATATGCCTCGCACACCTGTAGAATACAGCTCCGGGTTTTGAAAGGTTATTAGCACACTATTATGTTCTGGTGAGGAAGGATTTTTTTTGGAGTGGGATGAAGAGCTCCTGGGGGTGCAGAGGAATGCAGTGGGTCCTCTGCTGCCACTCCCCTTCATACACTGTGCCAGTTGTCTCTGCACAGCCCACCCCACAGCTGGCTATACAAACAGTAGCAGCAGAGGAGGGAAGAAACCTGACATAAAAAAAAAAACCAGAGTATGCAAGAGGTTTAAAATCTTATTGAACAGCTTACAAAGATAGTGGAATTGCTGTGCTCTGTCTGGCTTCAGCTGTATTTTAAATGGCTGGGGTGAAAATTAGGCGTTTGTTTTTCCTGTTGTCCGATTAAGAACTTTGTCATCACTAGAGATTGCTGAAATTACTGTTTTCTCCTTCAGGTTACATTAAAAAAATTAAACAGACTTCCCCTGCTCCCCTTAAGACTTTGTAGAGGGATTTTATCCTGATTAAAGCATTAAAAATTAATACCACTCAGACAAGTCCCTTTGGACTCTACAGACTGCAGCTACTGCCCATCTCCTCCAGGTGTTTCAGTCGATGTTATCTGTAATTAACATTACGTGTTTTAGCCACTGGCTTTTCCTCAGAGTGTCTTCAACAGTGCTAGGTGGAGGCCAGTCCTGCCTGCTGTGAAGACCAGACTCAAATACCAAGCAGATCTTGTCTTGTCCACTTTCCAGCATGCAGCTTTATTAGCAGTGAAGCAAACACTATATTGAGAAAATTCAGTGTGTGTTTAACTTTCTAGGCTAAGGGTCCTGCTTAGGGGTCACCTCTCAGTACTCACTCCCACCGCTGAGACATCCAGGCTTAGAGACACTATCTGCTTTTCTCGTTTAAAAAAACATTGCCCGGCAAGAGGACAAAGCACTTCAGGAAACCCAGCAAAACAAACACTGTATGTGTATGTTGGGTCTCAAAACAGAAAACCTCTGCAAGGAAATCCTGTAAAAGCTGAGACGCATCATCAGAAGAGCCCTGGGCAAGCACTACTGTCACCAGTTCCCAACCCTGCCAATCCAGCCTCAGCATGCCAGAATGACAAGTTCCACTCTCCCCTCAATCTCCAAAACTTCGCTGGGCCAATTGGTAACCCTGTAAAGACAGCCAGGCAGAGAAGGTCTCCACAGCAATGCCGTAGAAACGGCAGTAAATAGACAGAACCACGGGCTGGTGAGTAGATACTCAGGCACAGGCACATAGGTGCGTTCTCCGTACTCCACAGGTGTTTATGGACAGACGGAAGGACAGATAAGCCTGAGCCCATCTTCCCCCAAAGCGTGCTGATAATCCTCACCCAGCAAAGAGAGTCCAGCAGGACAAACACCACTTTTTGTGCCGAAACGTGAAGGAAATACCTGATGTGGTGAACTCAGGAATGAGACCAGGCAGCAGCTTCTGGAGCAGAGCCAAGCAGTGCTGGGGAGCGAGAGCCCGGCTGGCTCTTACTGCACGGACCAGGAAGGCACCAGGAAGGAGCCCTGGGAGGCAAAGGCACATGGGAAGGCAGGTGTGGTGGCTGTCGGTGACACTTCTGGCCCAGCATTTGTAAAACTTAGTGCTTCACTGCAAATATCTAAGGAGAAACTTGGCACTTGGGACCTGTAAAGACTTGAAGGAAAGCTGCCCTGTTTCCTCGTTACATGAATGTCGGCATGAAACGCGCGCTGCGCTGGCTGCAGCGAGGCAGCAGTGGTTGCACCCTCTTCGGGTGCGCTATGCCAGGCCCCTTCCCCTTGGATCTCTTTGTTTTAAAATGCATCCAGACAGTGACTTCCTATTGTGATGTCTGGAATCACAGGTTGTCTTAAACGAAGGACATTTGTTGGAGCTGGAAAGAACACTGTTACTGCGGTCAGTTTGTCAGAAAGTTTCACTGGGGTTCAATAGCAATTGCCTTTTTTAACTGGGAAGTCATTTAGATTTCAATAAAACTTGCTTTCATTTTCCCAGAAAAGACTGAGGTGATAATTGCTGTTTTAAAAATATTCTTCAGGGAAAGTTTATTTAAATTAATTTTTCAAATTATGAGGTGTCTTTAAAACTGACAAAACATTTTGTTTCAGCGTTTCCAAAATAAAAAATATCTGGGATGACAGACAGGATGGGGGAGGGATGAAAATCACTTTAAAAATTCCAAGTTTTTGACCTAACACAAGATAGAAATGACAAACTCTCAAAAACATTGGTGGGAAAGAAAACAAATCCCCCAAAGGATCCTTTTATCGCCTCAGTATTAATGCCTCTGTGCCCACACAGGGTTCACTGTAGCATCAGCCACGCTCAATACGATGTTGTTAGCTACCTGCTTTTCCTAGATTTCAAATTACTGAACTCCCTGAGCACAGGCCAGCTGACCCCTCCAGTGGCAACCCACCGGCTCAGGAGACTGGCATGGGGGCACAGGCCATTCCTGGTGTCTTTCCCAGACTTGTGAAGGTGGCTGGGTGGTTGGAAAAGGCTCATAAGAGCAGAGCAGCTCTTTTCAGTGTGAGGAAGGCCAGAGCACAGGTACCTATGGAGGCTTTTTATAAGGTTTCCCAGAATTTACGCCTTCCCAGGCGAGAAAACCACCACCAAGGAAAGCAATAATTGCCACGTAATTGCAATATCCTGAAAATAATAAACTTCCTTTGGTAAAGGAACATGTTACTAACCTAAACATACAGGATGAAGATTTAAATAAGGCTCCAAGGTAATGAAAAATGTGCAAAGACTCTAAAATAATTCCCTGAAGAACAAGAGAGCCTCTCCCAGGCTCAGCACTGACATGCCACATCTGGGATAGCTCGTTAAAAACCACCTTCGGTACCAAGTAACGCCTGACTTGGGACAGGAGCTAAAAGCTCAGTGGAAGAGAAGAGGTTGGAGCACTCTTCATCTCAAGCGGTGTGAGACGGAGAAGCCATCGCCACGGCTGACCTTAACAGACAGCTATCAAAGCACAGACACGTGCCTGTAGGAAAACGAGGCGTGCCCTCCTCAGCCATACTGTGCAGTGAGCTCAAGGACACGCCGCGTCTCCGCACGCAGATCTCTGCTTTCTAAATTGGGAAGGACCTTGAATGCTCTGTTTAAATTTAATTTATAGACAAGAAACCCAAAGTTTCTTACAAGTGCACATCAATAAATTAGCATCAAATTTTGCTGCCTTGTCAAGGATTAGCAGTTTTAATCCATTTGAAGCATGAATTGGGAATTAGAAAATAGTGCTGAGATATTAATAACAAGTAGTTCAGTGTGTGCTCTTAATTTGCTTAACTTTAAAGGGCTGGTAGGAATTTTTATGCAGAATGGAGAAGGAGCTGTGCGGATAGAATAAAAATTTCATTAGGTTTTGGGCTAAATGTCTGTTTTCTTATTGACTTCTGCATCAGACATTTGCTGGCTGACCCTGTTAGTAGCTGAGGTGTATATCAGGAGTAACCAATTTTTGATCATTTGAGTGAACAGGACTAACTGCTGTGGACAGAAGTACACGACTGGACTGCAGCTTCGACTTCTGCCTTTAAAGCAGAACACTCTAGCTCACTCCACTGAATTTCCCAGCTGGACTTTGAGGACCTTCCTATTATAATGAGATCCTTAGCCCTGAAAGCTCCAAAGCCCAGTTTTCCAGCCAGAAGAGGCTGGATATGGTCTCTCTCTAGCATGAATACTAAAAAGGGATCCATGATTTAAATTGGAGGGGGGATTTTAAGCAGATAGTCTCATATGATGTGAAAATAATTGTTTGCATCCATGCAGTGCACCGTTTTGTGCATTTAAACCTCGATTGTAAGCACCCATATCATCTGCACATGTTAATGCAGAGTGTGCATTAAACAGTGTGCATAAATCAGCAGAAAGGCAGGGAGACTGGTCCAGGGTTAAGGGACTAGCCTTGGGTTTTGAACACAAGGCTCACATCTCTCTTCCGTAGCTGAACATACTCGTAGATGAGTCCTGCAGGTTCCCTGCAACCCACTTCTCCTGCAGTAAAATGGGGTTATAGGAATGCTGTAGCCCAGTCCAGGGGTTGTTGGAAGGGCGAGCACTTCACAGCTTGGGAAAAAAAATCAGCTATGAGTATTGAAGAAAGTGGTGAAAAAATCTTTTCATATGTAGTATTTTCAAGGGAAACATTTCTGCGGGGCAATATACACGCAGGTTCAGGAGATTAATTTTCTTCTAACTTCAGTAGACTTCAGTTTCAGCAGCTTAATTGCTGTGTCTACAGCTCACAGATTAAAAAGTGATACTCCCCATTTGGGATCTCCACACCAGCCTTGGTAGGAACACCCAAGACGTGGGTTTCTCCCAGCCATGTCAATGGAGTCACTTTTGCCATCCTTTAAAATCCACATACATTTTCCAATTACATTTCAACCCAGTGCTAAAAAAAAAAAAGCGTGGAAGGGGAAATGTGCTGTACAGGCAAGTTAGAAAGCTACTAGGAGACTCTCTAAACATCCTTCTCCCATGAGACAGCCCTACATGTCCAGCAGCAGTGTCTTACATCTTCCTCGTGCCCTCCCACCTCCAGGCATTACAGCCGTCCATACCAAGATCTGTGTAGCAAACGTGGCATTGCGGGTCCTCTGAATAAATAAAAAAACCCAGAGGTTTTCATCCTGATGAGCCACTCAAGGATGAAGCGTGTGCACACATGTTGCTCCCAGATCTTTTCCAAGATTCTGGGAGCCAAGTCCCAGAGGTCTGCCTGAGGTTTTCTGCTAAATCCCTCTGTCACTGAGGGTTGCTACCTCCAACCACTCACCTCATCTTTCCATCAGCAGCTGAAGATGTGCTTGAATGATCAGAAATTGCCTGTTAGACCTTGTGAGACAGAGTCTCAAGGACATCCCACATAGAGGGTGCTCACATACCACTTTACACACTTGCACCCTCTCCTCAGACACAGTACCTGTTCTTGTAGGAGCCTCTAGCCAAGGTTCTGTGCTTCCAAAAGCAGAACAGGTGGGGATAGAGGAGGTAAGATACACCAAAGGGCTTTTAGACTGATTGTCAGCCTTTCAGGGAGAAAATTAACATACCTCAAGTCATTTGGAGAACATCCACAAAGCCCACTCCCTAGCACAGTCCCATATATCATCAATTTAATGGGTGTTAATGAGCTGGTGCCTTCAAAGCTTTTCAGTCAGTGCAGATGTTTCCCCTTTGACAAACTGCTTTGATCATTTACGCTACTAATTATTTTTATTTCAGAAAATGTCATACGAATTGTTTGAAATGTGCTGTACAACAGGGCATGGTATTGTTGATTACCTCCCCTGAACTTCTGCAAAACAACTAGCAAAATTTGGTCCAGGAACTTAAAAAGGAAATGCAATTAATGTAAATTGAGCTCTAAGTTAAGGTCCCCTTTCTCCTTCCAGATAACAATAGATGACATTAGGATAAGTTGTGCAAAGAAGTTGAGACAAGACTGCAATATTATGGTCATAAATCATGGTGTCACGACATAACCTCATTTACAACATGCACCTCATTGCCATGGCCCTTGCCGTTACACAGGAAAATGCAGAGATACTCCAAAACAAAGAACAGGTTGCAGAACCAAAGTGAAGAGAGCAGAGTTCATCGATAGCTGCTTGTGCGTAGCAGAAAATAGTCCTCTTTTTTTTCTAGGCAGAATGACAACAGTAGAAATCTCATAACGTCACACCGTCACTACACATTACATCTGTAATCCAGCCTGTCCAAAGCTTTTAAAAGGGAAAATGTAGTGAGCTGTTAAAAAAAACCAAACAAACAACAAACAACCACAAAAACCAAAACCTGCTATAGTTTACCAGGAGCAAAACAAGGAGAGTGACAAAAACCAAAGCTAAACCAAACAATTTGGAATCAAACAAAAGTACTGGCACTGGTACTAACAGCACTTAATTTGATGCAAAGTTAATTTTTGAGGTTTTGTATTTCATCAAGAATTGAAAAAGTATCAGTGTTTGTAACTCCAGGCAGTTTGGCCACCCATCAGCAAAAACAACAACCAATTACTGACTTGATTCTATTCATAACCTTTTTCACAGAATGAGGCAGGGCAGAGTGCCTCTGGGCTGCCCCTTGCTCACGGCTTTTCTGAGCCTGAATTAACTGCTCAGCAGAGTGTTTGAGTTCACAGCTGGAAGCGCAGCACAGAGAGCACATAGGACAAGATCTTAGTGATAACATTTTACCTGAAGCTCCTGAAGACATGCCTCTCAGAGCACAGCAGAAGACACGGGTCATGCTGAGTTTGCTAGAGCCACCACCAAGAGAGGCAGCTGACGAGAGAAGCAGGTGAGGAGGGATGCTCTATGCTCCCTCCAGGAAGCAACAGCTTGTTTTGAACACGCACTTCCATGGGCAAGAAATCCTGGACAAAGTCCATGACTCCACAGAGCTGGAAAGCAGAGTGGGAACAGTGTCTCGTTCTCATGTCTTAGGGCAAACAATCACCTGGCACAGCACAGTGAAGTTGCTCCTTATCAAGCTTGTTGGAAGGCTCCTGTGATGCATCAGCTCCCTGTAAAGTGAGACAGATGACTGCCTCAGGTGCTCCATAGTAGCTCTGGATGCTGGTCAGGAGGTGAGCTCCCACCACGGGATGTGCAGGACTGCTGACTGGTCCCAAAGACCACCAAATCATTAGGAAAGTACTTTTGAAAGGAAGAGGAGGTGTTTTCTTCTCCAGTCAGATCAGGCTCTGAATCTTTTTCCAGACAACAGATTGTTCTTAAGTAAAATTTTTCTGATAATTTAAGAATTTTTTTTCTGCTAAAACTAATGCTGTTTAGAAGTTTTTCCTATCAACCACTCCATAGCAGTTTTGCTAGGATATCTTAGGTTAGGACAAAGGGAATCACAAAATTGGTGAAAACTACAGAGAGAAAAACAGTTAAGATGCTATTTGTCCCCAGTTTGACCTTATCTTGGAATAAGCCATAACGAAGTGAAAGAAAATCTTTCAAGATAGGGATACAGATTTTAATCACTCTAATTAAAGAACCGCTGTAAACAATCTATTCAAATGAAACAGCTTGAATGAATGAGGGAAGAAGATGGGTGGTGCATCCCACCTCCTCCCTTCCTTTGTAACAGGCCGGATCAGCTTTCTGCACTTCCGAGTTGTTGACATTATCCCAGAAGTAATCATGTTGCTGTCTGGCCAGGGAAGATTGATGCCTATCTGTGCTGACAGACATGCTGATGCCCGTTTTCTTTAGGTTTCCAAGGTTATGGTTTGACAGTCAATTAAAAAGTTGTCCCTTCCCTGACAAACTGTTGGGCTCCACTGACTTATTTTCCCCCCACTCTTCACTTTTCATAAAACACCTTCACATTCTCCCCTCAGTTGTGGGGATTTTATTATCGCCCTGTTGCAGAAGCCTTTTTTGGATGACTTTCTCTATGCTCTTCTGTACCACAGAGAGGCAGCACAGCACCCACAACGGGGCACCCCCCACATCTCCTTCAGACATGACAGAGGAGCACAAACCTCACAGCTGCTTCACAGCCATGTACCATGAACTCACTGGTTCCCTGCTGCCTACAACCCTGCCAGAGACAGTACCCAGACCACTGCCATCATCTCTTCCTGCTGGTTGCTGCTGCTCAGAGCCGATTGCCACGGTAGCAGGATCTGAGAGCACGAACTTGGACAGCGCGGGAGGTGTCAAAGTTGCACATTCCCAGCTGCATTCTTCTACCTGTAGATGGCATGGATATACCTTGCTATCTCGAGCAGCTCTCCACCTCTGCTCACTTAGTAAGAAGCTTAGTAAGAAGCATTATAGACACCAGCACTTTTAAATATGAGTAGGCAAAATTAACTCTCATCAGATTATACAAAACACCTATATAAAATATCTTCTTGAAACACCAGTGCTTTTAAGAGCATTGAAAGCAACATTCAAGTGAGAAACAACTATAGAAACTATTACACTTTGCTTCGCAATGAAGTCTTCACGCAGCCAAGATTTCCCATGGCAAATGGGGTTGCCCACAGAGTGAAAAACAAAACTTGACAAACCTCCAGGGAAACAGGAGGGAACCATCTGAGTGCCATTCAAGCTATACAGCGTGTAGGACTGTGCATGTGAACTCCTCTCGCTGAGACATCTCACTGAGACAAGATGTAGGAGGCTGTTCTTCAGAGAAGCAGCCTACCTGGCAAAACTCGCAATCATGCCTGTGTATCTTCGGGCTGGTTATGCAAAAAGTGTTTAATTGCCTCAAGGATCAGAGCAGTGGTCAGCGAGAATGACAGGGAAAGACAACAACCCTAGCAAGTGTGACTGCAAGGAGAACGAGGTACCTTTGCATTTCTGTGACTTCCAGCAACCATCCCTCCATAATTTTACCTAGCTAAACAACTTTGTAAATCAGATCCACAGCATCTTTGTTTAGATATTGCTGAAAAGTTATCCTTAACCTATCTAGAAAACCAGTTTTTCTCCAAAATCTGCATCTGATTAAAATGAGAGAGGTACTCCACACAGAGAGCAAATCTTAATACAGAATTTCTGTAATACCTTCAGATGAGAACCCTCCAAAAGTGACTCTGTGTCTGCCAGAAGCTAGAGGTTATCTGTAAAACCCTGCTTGCTGCAGTGCCTCTCCTCTACATCAAAATAATAATGAAATTAATTTGGGGCTCTCCATTAAGATGCAGTGTTCAGAAGCCATTCCTGCAAAGACTTCTCACATGGTGCTGTTAGCACCTACTTGCAATGCACCAAATTAAATGTGTGGGCAGGACTGTGGAGAAGTAAAATCAAAATAATTCGTACGTGCAGCTACCTAGGACACTGCTTAAAAGACACAACAGAACTCCTGAACATGCCTTAATACTTCTCACAGCCATTTCAGCATGACACCAAAATTTTCCACTATACTTAGAGCACTGAGCAGCTTCGGTTGCCCTCAACTCCTTACGTGGGCAAGTAACCTCACCTTAGAGCAGTGGCTATTTGCTGAGAGCGTATCCTTATTTTACCTCTCCCTCCAGCTGAGGGCAGCTCTGCTAGTCATTGCAGAATCTATAAATTGTTCATCCTTTTGGAAATGGAAAAGAATTTGAAATCTGGGCACACTTCATACTGTGGACATGCCAAAAGTTAGAAGAATTAAGCTAGAGAAGAAAGAATAAGCATTAAGTCATGCACAAGTTAGGGACAACGGCTCACTGTGAAAGAACCACTCCCTTATTTTATTTTCTGCTTCTTTTTACAGTTGAGGAAGGACGCAAAAATGACAGGGGATGATACTTTAATAGTGGCATCTGTATTTTGAGCTCCGAATACTCTTCAGTGAGTCTGAGAGACACCAATCTCCACTCTTAAGTGACTGAGAAGATACTTTGTTCACATTCATAAAAATCCCAATTTACTCCGGGGCATGACCCAGGGTGCAGGGTGAACAGTTGGACTCAGTGATCTTAAAGGTCTCTTCCAACCAGATGATTCTATGATGAACCATAATGAACTGTGTTTATCCATCTTAAGAAGGATGGGATGAAGCAACTGGATGTGCAACTTCCTCCTAATGCAAAAGAAACTGTATAGGCAATTTCCCTAATTTGTGTAGAGACCCTACATGTGTTTAGTACCCTGCACCAAAATTCAGCCTTGTTTGAGATAGAAAGTCACAGCGGGAAATGGGACTGGAAGCATAACACCCTCTTACAACCTGTGTTTCAGCCAACTAAGATGTTTCAGCTCAAATCAGAACATTACAGGACAGTGCCAGAAGCAGCAAGTTGGTTCCCTTTGGTCTTGTGCACCTAGACTTCGTCTCAATTTAATCAAGATAAATTGGCACTGCCTCATAATTTACCATATTCGAGGGTTCCTTTAACACCTCTTCTTTGTGCAAATTATGCAAATTATTAAATGAATATAGAAATGGAGACGAGCCTCTCGAAGATATCCTAAATACTGAAAAGAATAACTAAATTTCATCTTAGCTCTGTATTTTGGTGCTTGATTTCCCTGTTTTTAATACCACAACAATTTTCCCTCTCTATATTTATAAATCATACTCATTTTCCAGTTCTGTCCCTCATTAAGGTAATGACACCTGCAGAAACAGTCGTCCTCTGTATTTAGCTGAGAACTGGTTTCTGGCTTTATTTGTAATCCCAGTTGATCAGTGTTGCCACATCTCCTCCCTCTCTGCAACAACATATCTATCCTGGTCCAAAGGGATTGTCTTTTTGCTCCATCGCCTCCAGCTTCTAACAACCATTCAAGTTCTATCAGACTGGGTTTTGTGAAGTAAATCTGCTTTTCTAGAGGACACACTGTGATTCAGCTGAAAACATCCAGTGAAAATAGCTGCAGGTTTACTTGGGAAACTGGAGCCAAAGTCCAATATTCCGCTGGGAATATTGCCAATGGCCTTTGGGTCTTGCAGCTTTTGCTCCATGGTCCTGTGCATTTATCAGCACTGCTGCCAGATTTCATGCACATCTTGCAGCACATTGGCAAGGTGCTATTATAAGAAGGTCAACAATATTAATTATTCAGAAGGCTGAAGACACACCTATCTATTTCTTCACTGTGAGGGTGGTAAGACTCTGGAAGAGGTTGCCCAGAGAGGACCACCTCCCTGGAGGTGTTCAAAGCCAGGTTGGACAGAGCTTTGAGCACCCTGGTCTAGTGGAAGGTGTCGCTGCCCATACGAGATGATCCTTAAGGTCTCTTCCAATCCCAACCATTCTGTAATTCTTCTTCACATGGAATGCAGATGCACCTCACATTTCTTAATGCCAAGTGTTCGTTTTGATACTAGATCAACTGCAGCTAGAAACAACAGCTCTTCCATCCCTCCAGTGCCATCCCAAAGCTCATATTTTAAATATATTTGGGCAACTTGTTCTATCACTCCTCTAGCAGAACTGCAAACATTGGTTTTTTAAAAAATGATACTATTTTTAGTAAGGAACAGAGAGTCCTTTGGGTTCAGCCACTCCTCGTCACTGTATATTCTCCACCTCCAATACAGTTATAATAAAACAACGCAAGTGCTAAGGGCGTACAGAAGGTCTTGACTGTGTGGGGTGAGCCAAGCTGTACTCATTTGACTCTTAGGCACACCCAGTTCTCATGGTTTGCGATGTTTGTAGCTGTATACGCAGGGCTAGTGCAGAAGCATTTAAGAGCTTGACCAGCACAGCCAAAGCAGCTATTTACAGGGGGTCTACACAAGGGAGGTAGCTCACTCCTGGTGTCTCCTCCACTATGCCCTGGGCTCTTAACGCCACAGAGGTGCCTCTTGTTACTGACAAATCCTATACCAGTATCTCAGCCTAAGTAAAGTTGTGGGCAACCAAAAGGCAGTAATTGTCTCCTTGGCCATCAGCTGAGTCAAGGTCTTCCCTAAAACTAATGGTCTACAAATCTTCTAAACTTAGCTACGGCTTGCGGGGAAGAAATAACATTGATCTTCAGGGAGTCTTTCACAGAAAATAAGTGTAAAAACCAGAACACAAGCACCCTTGTAAAGTCATTAAGCTGGAGTAGCCAGAAAAATAAAAGCTTAGAAAGACTGCCTAGAAGCAGCTGATGCTACATTGATCATTAGTGCCTCAAATCAAGGGACAGCTGCAAAGTCCATGAGCCTCAGAGAATCTCCCTCGCACAAGAGTCTGTAGAATGGGATTTGCTAACAGTGCTCTTCACTGCGCCTGATCACTCCTGGGTCTCACAGCAGAATAATTGCAGGCATCAGTTATCATTATGTTTCCCTGACACCCACTAACATCCATTAGCACTGACTTCTGACAAAGCCTGGAATGCTCTGGGTGTTCAAGAGGGCTGGAAAGAAAAAAATGGGTGGCCATAATACACACATGTCCAGGAAGCCATAATCTTGCATGAACCCCAAGCAAAATCACAGAAAGTCTGATATGGTATTCGGACATGAAAGAATTAAAAGATAGAAGAGCTGAATGCCCCATCAGATAACTCTTCCTTTGCTGTGAAATTGTCAGCTCTGGCTGATGAAGATTACCATCGTGGTGCAACGTGCTTCAGTCAGGTTTTAACCTAAGCAAGTGATTTCATGACTCCTGGTGTTGCAGGACATCGTAGGCTAAAGTCAGCACTATAAATAAATCAGCATAGATCAAAGTTAATTGAAACATTGACTGATAAACCACAAGAAAAAATCGTAACGTCATCCATCATAACTCACCCTCTCACTCTGCAGGCTGGTTTCAGGCACGTCACTCTTGATTTCCTGTAGAGATAAAGGTGACTTCCACAGGAACGGACACCACCGGTCAGCTGACAGGTAGCAGTAGCCTCAGGTCTGTGAGCTCCAGGCCAAAGGTGCAATTTCACAACAGATCTGAATAAAGATGCTGTGTCTACACAGCTTGGCACTTGATCTAAACCTTCTGCAGAGCAGCAGGCACTCATCTGTGTCTCCCAGTTGTGCTGCCAATGGAGGAGCTCTCACAGAGCATTACCTGAGTGGCTTCTCTTCCTAGGGAGGTGTTAGACAAAGTGCTGTATAGACTCTCTCCTTGCCAAGCCTCCTTTTATCTCAAGATATAAAGGCCCATTAGAGCTGTCACCCCTCTAACTGGTCACAATCTGTCATTTTATGCTCTATTTGGGTTCTCATAGGCAAACCGTACCTGAATCCTGCAAACTCTTTCAGTGTAATCTCACTTCATGCACTTCTCTATCTCCATCTACCCAAAATTGTCATCCAGGTGGTAGTTTCATGTCTGGATCGCTGATGCACTGACATTATCTTCCTTCTAGCTCTAATGATGACATTATTTAATGATTACACAATGCTCCCCTGCTCTTTGTTTGGGATAAGCTGCTCCCACACTTTGACAAAACAAACATACTGTCCTCCTTCAGACCCTTTCTTGCAAAAAGCAAAGGACCACCAAACAAATCATGGTGCTCACCATTATCACTTTCTCCTTCCACATTTCCTGTTCTACACCACCTAAGTTCACTTCCTTCACTAGAAAGTTTTGGAGGCTGAGAGCCATCTCTTATCTGTGCTTTACAGCACTCAATGCTGAAAGGTCCCAGCCCCTGACAAAGGGTGCTGAGTCCTACATAAATGAGACTAAAGTCTCATTTCCAGATTTAGAAACTAGAATAAAGTCAGTAAGCAATTTTCCAGCCAGACCCAGATGTCTGAACTGTCATTTCTTGATCCTCAGTGATTGTATTTGCTACTCACGTGAGTGTCAACACAGCAGGAGTAACAAGCCTGTCCTAAGCAACATTGCTGCTTCTCATTTGCACAAGGGATAATGGACAGAACTGAACATGCCTCCAGACTGCCAGAGCTAAGCAACACACCATCCTTCCAGCTTTCAGAAAAACTCTCATTAAGGATTTACTTATCAGCAGACATAGTGATAAACTGGAATTGCCCAAGGCTGAAGCATCAATGCCACATGTTTTACCGACTCTCATGTTCCAGCTAACCACATCCCTCCTGAAGAGACCGGCACTATTTCTCCTTATATCCTGGGACATGCAGATGAAAACTACTGAGCAGAAAAAGCATGACTCGAAGGTGCAAGGGAAGCATGTAATCCTGCCTCAGCGGGGAACAAGATGAGCCGTGTAAATACAATCCCTTGGACCCTGACTGATGCTCATCTGTCCAGGCACATCTGTCCAGATGCAGCCTGGCACCTCCCTTACAGCAGCATCCCTCTGTCCCCACCTTCACAAAAGACCTTACCAACCTTTTCCAAGAGGTCCAGACCACCAGGTCCAGACCTGGTGGCTCTGCAGCTGCAGACCTGCACTGCCTTCACATCTGCAAGATGTTTTTTTGGTTGGTTGGGTGGTTTTCTGCATGGTCCTAGTAGAAACACACCCCATTTTATTTTCCAGCAGCAAATAGGCAGGATTCAGAGCTACTACTGTGGAAGAGAGCAAAGTCAGCACACAATTTCAATTACTTAGGTTAGACAACCAATTTCCATTACTGCTACTGGGTTTTAGGCATCCATCCTGCTGAGCAGGTTACTGAAAATCTGTGCCTCATTCTGACCCCAGAAGTCTTTTTTCTCCCCTGTATAGCTTTAAAAAAACCCAGAATTAGATATAAATAAAATGAATGCTGCATTAATCACTGCCTTAGCTTTGGGCCCCACTTCTCTGGAGTTCTATCTTTTATTTTCAATAGACACCTCTTCCCCACTCCGGTGGAGCAGCAGTTTGAGGCAGTCCGTCCACTCTGGGTTATACATTGCCTGTACTAGCAAGTTCCCCTTTCACACCTTTTCCTTGAGAACTGGTTTGAGCTCCTTGGCTTTGCCAGGCATCCTCAGCAACTTGATTTTCATTCCTGTTCTTGAATTAGCGGAGAATGTGTTCCCTCAGCCATTTCCCACATGGAAGGCACAGGACTGGAGAAGCACTCACCCCTGAGAGGCGCTGCCAAAGTCGCTTAATAACGCTGCATTGCTTCTGATATTCAAAATGCTCACGATCACATTTTACAGTGCTAAAAAACAGTTAAAACTTTAAATGCAACAGTGAAAATGAGCATGTCAACACCTCTTTGTCTCTTGGATGACCTCTACCACCTTTCCAGATGACCTCTATTTATTAAATAAGAAGCTGTGACATGGCCACCTGTTCAGCAAAGTCTGCAAACCTCTTGCTAACCTTTGCATTTCATTTTTCTTAAACTGTTTATATACACTGGAGGGCTCAATCCTAACCAGAGCCTCAGGGCTTCCTGGTAATTTTAATAAAAAGGTCAAACTGAGGAAGGAGTGATTGTGTGTTGAGGCAGGTGGCAAAGCTCACAAGAACAGTGCTCCTGTACGGGTGAAGCTCGGAGGGATGTCAGGGAAACTCTAGACAAAGTGGGGTTTTTCTGGCTGCCCTAGAAATGGAACTTTACCTGGAGTGCAAGTTTGAGCAGAAACTTCTCTATTTCTCCACACTTGCTAAAGTGTTTCTCACTTTGGTCATGTTTTAACACCAAGAAATCCTGGTGAAGCAGACACTCCAGTAATGGAGTATGATGAGATATCTAGGTTTATGAGTTGGATAAAGTGGTTACAGGTGAAATCACATGGAACAACAGATCTCTGTAACGATCTCCCAGGAGGCTGGACTCTCACATCCCAGCTGCTGAAAGGAAAACGGCTTTAAAAAAACACCAACCTCCCTCTCTACTTGGACTTGTGCTTCTCAGACACAGCCCTTTCCCCCTTTCTAGCCAGTTTGGTCACTCTGTGAGTGTTTGGACACCTTCAATCTCCTAAAAGCACTCAACTCTTTTCATTTAAATGTCACTTAAATGTCACGTGTATTAAATTTCTATTTGCAAGACACAAATACCACGCCACAGTGTACAAAGTCCACTGCTGGTGAAAGCTGCCCCCGATAACACAGATGCTATGTAGATGGTCCCCCTGACCCCACTGAGCTGGGACATCGCAGCAGTCTTGTCAGTCCCACAAGCTACTCCTGGGATCTGCCAGAAGGTGTAGAGACCCTTTTCCAGTTTCCTCCAAATATTCTGCTAGAGTAACCTGGCCTTAGTGTAACAATCAGAACAGATTAATGCTTAAATCAATACTTTAAGGGAGATTAAAGTCACACTCTGAATATAGCGAAGAACCTGGAATGGCTATCGGCAAATTTGCAACAGCTTAAATACCGGTTTAGCAAGTGTGGAGAAATAGAGAAGTTTCTGCTCAAACTTGCACTCCAGGTAAAGTTCCATCTCCAGGGCATCCAAAAAAGCAGAAACCACATCTGTGGCCATGGCGTTGAGAAGAGAGGCTTCTTACCCATATCCTGTATGCAGATGTGGTCTGGGCTCCTTGGAGAATCAACTCCACAGCAAACACTGCAGGGCCTAAAGGAATCCCTTCTCATTTGGGTTGAGCGGTGACACTCCCTCTGTGAAATACAGGGAAAAATTTAGCCCAAAGATGGACTAAATATACACTGTAGGAGGCTTAAGCAAGGGCTTCGTCTCAAATGCTGCTCCCCTTTGGAAAATTCCACCCTAGCAGTTTTGCAGTGCAGAGCCCTCCAGACAACAAGAGTAGGACAGCTGACATGAGACTTGCGAAGGAGGTGACTAAAACCAGGCTGGGGAAACAGCTAATGGTGAGTTTGGTTTGGGAATGGCAGAGACAACTGCAAGAGCAAGGTATAACAAAGAGAGGAGAGCAAAAGAGAAGGGAAACACATGCAGAGAGACCAGAAGATCCAGTTCTTGTCCTGGCTTTCCCCATGTATAACCTTGAGTGTTCCATTTTATCTCTGCAATTCCATTTCCTGGACACTCAGACATGAACTACCTTAAGGCAGAGATAATTTCTTCCTATCGCTCTGTAGAGAACTTAGCACAGTGACCATAACTGAGTAGCTAACGTACTGATAAGGAATAGGATGTACTCAAAACAGGTGCTCAAGTACAGGACTAATGCTGCAAAACGGAAGTATTAATCCGGTAGCTACGTTAATGGCTGGCATAAAAACAGCCCAGGTGAGGAAAGCATGGCTGGGGAGAGAAAGAGAAGATAAACCTGCCTTCCTCTGGGGTCTGCCTGAGGCTGGTACACAGCCTGTGCTGATACAGTGCATCCCAGTGCAGGGTGACTCTGTGGGGGGAACAGCTGGGCAAAAGGAAGGAGAGGGCAGGAGCCTGGCCTCTGAGATTTCCACACCGTCATCACATGTGAGGAAGAACCAAGCCCCAGCATCCTGGATTCATGACCAAGCCTGCAAACCTGCCAGTGAAAAGGGTGGGAATAGGGTCTTTGTACTTGTAGCACAAATATTTCTATGGTAGAAGCCTGAGAAATACCTAATCCTCTTTTTAAAAAGAAAGAAGAGGCTTACTAGTAGTCTGGTTATGTCTGAGAAGAGAGCCACACTTTCAGGCACATCATTCATAGCTCCTCCTGGATCCCTGCCACCAGCGATCAGTCTGCCTGAACAGGCACAAAAACACCGTACAGACAAGGTGAACATCACAGTCAGACATGATGGTCTGCAGGACCCGCTGCTGCCTTTACAGGCTTCACTGGAAGAGAAGCCCTGCTGCACAGCAGCCGCGTGCTGAGGCTGCTTCTCGGTACCTGTGAAGTTTGTGCCTCGTTGGGAGAACCTCTGTCGCGTTACAAAGGCAGAAGGGTAACCGAGGTCTCTTTCTCGCTACTCCCCGTGAGGAAGCATTGCTAATTCAGAGGCGTGAGTTCAACAGGCAGTTTGTCATTCCAGACCGGGAAAGAGCAACTTCTACCGATCGCTTAAGGACAGAGGATAATAAGTATCCGTCTGCCTCTCTCCTTCCAGAGCAGGCAGTGCCTGGCAAGAACACCACAGAACCGCTGACGGCTCTCGCTTCAGGATGGGGAAGGAAACCACAAAGCAAAGTCTCCAGCTATCACACAACCAGTTAAGTTTGTTCTGGTACACATGCAAATTAAAGAAATTATCAGCATTTCCATTTCTCAGCCAGTGCCTGCACATGGCAGTTTAGCACCTCCAAAACGCTAGAGCCGTATTCTGCACGAGGGGCTCGGGACTCCGCAGACCACTCAGGCTCTCTGTGGAGAGCATCACCTTCAGATTCAGGGCTTTTTGAAGACCTGGTCTCAGGCAGCGCACATGCCACATCGAACCCCAGGTCCTCCCTGCATTCCTACAGCCCCCGTGAAAGTATAGCAAGAGCAGGGGTTTATTGTAATTTAGGATTAGTTTTGGGGATGTGAAGGACTGTTGGGCTTTTGTATTTATTAGTTTCATGCACGTATTAGAGATTTCTTCTGCACCTTGAAACAGGTGCTGTACAGATCAGCTTCAAAAGCCCTTAGTCCTCCTCACACTCAAGCCCTTTAGGTCACTTTAAAGTCAGCAAGTTAAAAATCCCTGCTGTCTTCCAACTACTAAATGGGGCATACCCTAGCGCTGACAGCAAGATTGAACGTAGCCTCTGTGCGCTGTGAGAAAATAAAACCCTTTATTGGCACAGATTACCAACCAGATTGCTTGCATACTGATTAATGCAGCAGCCTGAGTCCTCTGGGTGACTGCAGAGCAGGGCAAGCAGGAGGGGTGAATTTATTTCCTCGGATGCTTGTGATATTTACCTATCAATCACTAAGGAAAAGAGGTTTCATGACCTTAATTCCAAAAACATCTTTGTATACAGAGAAGAGAGCTGTGAAAATTAAGAGGAAAGGAAGCAGCCCCAAGGTTGCAAACCCAAAGTTGGTCTGAGAACCCTGACACCATACCTGAGGTCTCCCCTCCAGTCGTGGGGTTTTCTAACCCAGCACACTCGAGCAGCATGTAGCAATAATGCTAAGAGCATGACTGAAAGAGCAGACATACCACGTGAAGCAAATCATTCATCTTCAAGAGCCTTGGCAAATTACATTCATTTCCATTTTTAATTCACCACCCAGTACAGTGAATTAAGGAGAAGCTGTGAAACCTTTCCTGTGGTAGGGAAGATGAAAGAACCGCCCCTTCACATTTGTAATTAACTCGGCATTGAATGGTGATAACCAAGAGTTTATCACTCCTGTTTCATGCTCCTTACCAGGTCCCTGCCTTGCTCTCTGCGATCAGCCGTAAGTAGCGTGCTGAAAGTGAGAGTTTATCACTCCTGTTTCGTGCTCCTTACCAGGTCCCTGCCTTGCTGGCTGCGATCAGCCGTAAGTAGCGTGCTGAAAGTCACAGTCCCTCACCCCAGGAAGGGGTTCATCCTCCCCAGCCCCCGACTCACCCAGCCTCAGTGATGCTGCTGCCGTTGATGATGGACCACTCTTGCACAGCCATCGTACAGCTGAGTGGAGCCAGGTCCCAGCCCCATGACGTGCTGCACCTGTAACAACGGGCTAGCCCCAAACCGGCTCTGGCTGCTTCCAGGGATCCTGCGAGGAGCCAGCCTGGGAGCTTGGGAGGTTTCTCATCCTCCAAGGGGCTGCCAGGAAGCAGGGACCTCACCTGTAACAACGAGCTAGCCCCAAACCTGCTCTGGCTGCTTCCAGGGATCCCGTGAGGAGCCAGCCTGGGAGCTTGGGAAGTTTCTCATCCTCCAAGGGGCTGCCAGGAAGCAGGGACTTATTACTCAACTAACCAACCCAACTTAATTAGCGAGATGTTCTGATGCTCGAAGGCAGGTAAGGTGCCCAGCTAGCACCCAAGTCATTCTGGGGTACTGGGCCTGGCCTGCCCAATGCCAACATTATTTGGCAGCTGGATGTTGTGGCTTGGCACCCCTGGGAAACTCAGTCCCCACATTTGGAAACCAGCCTCAGGCATGAAACGTGACTTAGAAAATAGACGCAAACTGTGCTCAACTAAGACAACAGGACCTTCTCTTTTATTTTTAATTTTCCTGAGCTTGGCTATCCCTGAAATCTTTTACTGGTGAAATTTCTTGAGTGAATTTCTCAGGAGACAATAAACATCACAGTCTCACTTGGCATAAGGGAATTCTTCTAAGCTGAATTGACTCTCCCACATTAAAATTAAGATCTGCTGCTAAATACTTGGTCTCCCCTAAAGAGCAGACTATAAATCCAATAATAAACAGAATGATATATTTACCAAGGAACTAGAAGGAAAAAATAATTGGAATAATCTGTTCCTAAATATATTCTAGTGGTGGGAAAACAGTCTGGTTCCATTTCTGATGTAAATACTTTTTCCCAGTCCTAGTATACTTTAGGGACCACTTCAGCACATGGTGGGAAAAACATGTACACACACACACCCCCACACCCAAGTGCCAAACCTGTGGGTGCTCCTCACCATCTCTCCATGTGCTCAGGGAGAGGCAGTTCCTGACCAGAGCACCCACAGCCAGGAGGAAAGCTGGCACCAGCGGCCAGGACGTCTTACATGCCCCTTAGAAACACGCGTAACCAGTTTAACAGACAAGTGCGCCACTGAAAGCTGTGCTGGTTTTTATAAACAATAAAATAATTAGAGACACACGTTTCCTCTTCATTTTTGTCTTTCCAGCCATGAACACCAAGAGCCACCGTAGCTCTCCCTGGTCCCTCTCCGCAGTTACAGGCAGAGGTCAGCCCTCGAGTTCTCCCACAGCCATGTGTTGCTGTTGGCCAGTGTCAGGAGCGAGTGGGGCACCTGGAGGTTTCACAAGCAAAAACTGATTCCATTAATGCTGGATTAAAGGTTGCATTGTCAGCCTGAAGGCCTTTCTAATCTTCTCAAAGATGACTTTTCTTGCACATGTACTTGGTCCCTGTCCTGCCAGCTGATAGGGCAGCTCCCGCACAGAGCAACATCTAATTGCTTACACTGTAATCTCATGAGTGTCTTAAGCTGACATAAAGCACCACTTAAAGGAAAGAACTGGTTCCTCTCTGCTTCCATCCTCCACTTCGATTCTGCTTTTCTCAGAATGCAGAACAACAGATTTGGATCAAAACTGGTGGGTTTTTTGTTTGTTTTTTTTACTGCAGGCTGATTTTCACATAGACTGTTAGACCAGTCCTGCCCCTGCACAACTTCACACACCCCTGCCAGCGCCGAGACGAGACCAGGGGTCACCAGGCAGGAATGAGCATTGCAAGCAGTGGAGGAAGGACATTCCCAAAACACGTTGCGTTTTGACTTTGTTTTCAGCTGACCTTGGCTGCCCTCCCTGTTGGAACAGGTAGCCCAGTAGTTTGCTCCCATGTCCCAGCCCATGTTTCCATCGCTGTCTTTGTGCCAGCACTAGACTGGATGAAAAATAGACTTATAAACAAAATGCTCTTTTTATCTTTTCTCCAGCTAAAAGACAGGTGTTTACTCAACTAAAGTGGTAATTAAAACACAACATTAGGCTCAAGAATCAAACACGTTATTCAGGTGAGATACCACAAGTCTGAAGGCTCAGAGCAGCCTGAGCTACAGGTCAAGCACATGTAGAAGTTTGTCTTCTGGCACTAATTTGAGCGAGCATAATACACTGCTGGGGTAGAACATCCCTCAGGTTCCCCTGTGTTCACTGCTTGCTGGGTTCTCCCATTTGAGCTGCTTTACTTGCTCATTAATGACTCTCTCACACAAAGCCTTGACCACCGGTGCCCTGCAAGTGGGGTGCGGGCTCAAGCAAGCCAGTAGCCTAGGGTGGCAGCGAGAGCAGAGTGTTGTTCTTACCAGAGCTCACACAGCTCAGGGCCTTTCCGCCTCGCACAGGTCTTATCAGCACTTTGAGAAAACAAAAAAGAAACGTGCTAGCCTTGGCCAACTTCACCAAAGAGCATTAATAAAGTCTCAACAAAAAAAGTCTTCTAATTCATGCTAGTTTGATGGACACCACAATGTTATCAGCAGAGAGCCGCTCTCCAGGCACGCTGCCAGCAGATGTACTTGCACGGTGTGGAAGTGTCCTGGTAGCACACCCTGCACCCTGAATGGGTGAGGACAACCATTGACGCTTGTCACGACACAAAAGCCTAGAGACCTTGTAACAGCAAACAAAGAGCAGTCTGAAGATAATCTCTTGGGAAGAGCACTGGGGCAGACGTGGTTAATTAGCCAGAAGGAAAGCAAATTCATTAAGAAAACCAAAATAAGAAGTAACAAAGCTGTGACAGCTCACATGTCACAGCTAACGGCTGCTGGGGACAGGAACTAAAGTGGGAGTTGGTTAGCTTTGCCCCAAGCCATGTGCCTCACTAAGTAGTTCAAGACACCCTTCTCCAGTTTCTGCATAGCAAAACACAATGTAGAGGGAGAAGATGTGTGCAAATAAATACGTCGTCTCCTGTTCTGCCTCACAGACTTCATGTGGTCACAGTGGCACCCCTAAGGGGAAAAGAGAGCTCAGCTATGAAGGTGGAGGGAGGGGAGCTGCCTTTGCCCAGCCCTGGCAGGAACAAATCACAGGAAAAGGGGTGAAAATGCATCAGAATTAAAGAAAAGTTCTCTTTTAATGTAAAGTTTCATTTTTTTTCCTACCAGCAAAAACAGTCTTGTTCTTTTTTCTTTGGGTTTATTCCCCAGCAGATCATTTCTACTTTGAGAAATGTTTCTATAAAATTGACTTTTAGGATCTGTCTAGACTCAGAAACATTTCTACCTCATTTTACAGCCAGTTCTGCCTAAATGATTTCTAAATTGGTTAAAGTCATCATATAGATTTCAGATAGTCTAAAGCAAGAAGGCAATTTTTTTTCCTGCACTAAATTCAAGGTAACTTTGAAAAGTCCATTAAAGCCAACACAATGAAAAAAGTTCAGATCCCCTATAGTCCTGCTGTGCTGCTTTTGGCTGGGATAGAGTTAATTCTCTTCGCAGTAGCTAATATGCAACTATAGCGTGGACCATAGTGTGAGCATGACCTGCCCTCCACCAGGAGACAGAAGAGTGGAGGTGGGAGTGGAGCGTGAGAGAGGATGATGGAGGGTGTAAGAGAAGAGCAGGACTATGAGTCTTGCCAACTCCAGACTTCTCTAAATGCTGCTGGAAGCCTCTTCCAGGGATACTTTATGCTGTCATGCTGTGCTTTTAGTCTCTGTACCAGGAATTGGAAAGGCTGTTTATTACGCTTAAGATAAAGTTAATGCACCTCATGCCCGTGTCCCCATGGCACCACAGGCCAGACTGTTCCTGAAGTTCAGCTGTGACGTCCCCCTCGAGCACACAAAGCCGCAGGGTTGGCCTGGAGGTGCTGGAAGGCTGAGGAATCAATCACAGGGGCTTTTGTTTGGGCTGGCTCTGTAGAGAAGACACCAAACAAGTGTCAAGAGGCCTTCACCACCTGCAGAGAGAAGTGGGAGGACACAGATTTGGATGTCCCCTGCCATTGAAACTGGCCAGCAGACACAAGCAGGAGTAAGTAGGTGGATTGGGTAGGTACAGAAGAACCAGTCTTGAGTGTAGATCATCTCCTCCCAGTCTCCACAAGTTCCACCCTAAAAGCAGAGCCCAAACCAACTCCTGTGCACCAGGACCCCGGTCTTTTACTTCCTCTTACCTTGTCTTCATGCTGTCTGTCCCACAAATGCTCCTGTGCCATGCTGATATGCAAGTCCCAGGACTAGCTTATGCTGCTGTGGTCACCTCAATCAACAGGCTTTCCTCACCCCACAGCACTTAGGAAAGTATGTTGGCCACCCTCCATGCGTCCTTAGAAAATCCTGGAGCACCTGGAATACATCTCCTTTTCCTAAATCCCTCCTTATGTCCATTTCCACAAGCAGGACAGAGCTAAGCCACAGGGTAGTCCTGTGCACCCGAGTCTTGGGCAGCCCGTGTCTTGCAGAAGCCATACTGTGGGCACAGCAGGAAGGTTGCTCCTCCCTCCTGGCTGTCAGGCAGCGTTCCTCTCTGGAAAACTGCCCTGTGCTGCAGGTCCCAATGCATCCAAATGTGACTCTGCTGTCGATTGCACCCAGCCCGTTAATATTCAATTTGATCTAGTTTCTACTGCAATATTTGCAGAAATAAAACTCACAGCTGAGATCTGAAAGCCAGACACAGGGCCATGAGTAAGATGAAATACGTTAGACTCAATTTAACTTACTGCTCATAGAGCCCATGGCAACTGCAGGCTGCGTGCCTGCTCAGCACCCACGGAGCCAGCTACGTTCCTTCCCAAAAGGCATCTTGGTCTCTTGAGCCCACCTACCCTTAGTGTCAAACATGAATGTTTGCAACAGGCAGTGCTGCCAGTTCCCCTCACCTCTGCCCTCAGGACTGGGAGAAGCTGCAGCTCAGTTAGTCTGAGCATCCGATCGCCCACCTTGGTTCACTTTGGCTGTGGTTGGCACATCTTGCCACCTCTCCTCCTGTGGTAGCCAGGTTCTCACCACTCCATTCCTACTTATCCCCTCACCTTCTGTGCATCCTCCTGCCCCAGGCCTCACTGAATGCATGTCTACCTGGATCCTTTTATGCTGGCCCGGGATCCACAGCTATGAGACATTCACTCCCCATCACCTCTAGCATCCAGCTCTGCTGCATCTGAAATTCACCCAGGACCAAGCCCAGGCCCATAAGTGTTGCATCCAAGTCAAAAACCAAGCAGGGATTGAGGGCAGGTCTAGATCCTGGGCTGCT
>NW_010399572.1:42485-43276 GCF_000710305.1 Buceros rhinoceros silvestris
CTGAACCTCAGCCCCTGCAGCCATCATACTATTTGTCAACACCACATCTGAAGATGATGCTGGGGATTGTTCAACAGAGCAAGGTCTGTGGCCTCTCAACAGAAGCTATCAAGTGGATGGTCTCAGGAGATAGGGACTCACTGGTCCTCACTCCAGCTTTCGGGAATGAGAATAGTTAAACATGAGAAAGCTACACCATAGGTTTCTTTCTACCTCTTCCACAGTGAGCAGTCCCATCAGAACAGGACTGTTGAGGACAGGAGAGTCCTGGCACTGTGGCAAGCATTCTACTTGCCAACCAGCCCAAAGGACAATCCTGTCCTCCTCTGCCCCTGCTCTCTGCTTTGGGACAGACTTGAAAGAGATTGAACATCCTGCACAGAGAAAGTCAAACAAAACACAATGAAGAGGCAAAAACAAACAAAAAGCACACAAAACTAGTCTCTGAATTATTTTCCATTTGAATTACAGGTCATCACATGACAGTTGTCTTTTTAAGCCTTTTAATTAATCACTCCACAGGTCATGCACAGAACAGCTACTTTGAGCACGTATGCCCAACTTCCCTCCTCCTAAAACACGTTCCAGCTTGTGTTGAAGGACTGTCTGCAAGGTAATTAATTATTTGCTGTTATCTAAGCCAGTACGTGGCTCTCCAAGCCTTTCAGGAACATCACGTCCTAGGGCAGTAACGCTCTTTGGGGCTGAAAAGGAAAAAAGCCTTTGCTAGAGGTAAGGGCAAAGGGTTTGGAAGGATTCGGAGAGGGAGAAAGGGAGCTCAGCAGTGGGCT
>NW_010399573.1:0-8139 GCF_000710305.1 Buceros rhinoceros silvestris
GGTAGTTCGCCTTGTTCCCAACAGCGCACAAGTAGCTTGTAAAATTTAGCTATAGTTATACTAGTTACAAAAGGCAGCATACTTTATGCTAATTTTTCCTATTAAAGTATGTAATGGAAATAATACATATAAGAGCTTTGGTTTTCTTCCACATTTCATAAATGAGCAACCTCATCTAGTAGAAGGTGTCCCTGCCCACAGCAGGCAGTTTGAAACTAGGTGATCTTTAAAGGGCCATCCCAAACCATTCCGTGATTCTAAAATTCCAAGTTCTTACTAGGCTATTAGCAAATCATAGTTCTCTGAAGATCTTGGACGTACTTGAGAGCTTCAGATTGTAAGACCCACTTATGACAACCACTTACGACTGTTTCAGCTCAATTACTTTATTTCTTCTGCGTGCATCTGTGTGCGGGCTGTCCCCTTATTTTCAGCATGTTGTTTTTACTACGTACCATTCGAAGAATCAGAGGGACAAACCGAACATTGATTTTTAACTATCAGTCTAGCTACATTCTCACAGCTTGGTTTCATGAATGAAGATCTGGGAAGGGCTTTTCCCATGCTCACTGCAAGCGATGAGTGCACCCCTTGGGCCTGCACGGTGGATTTTTTAGGTGAGGCACCAGCGTGCGCGGAACTGGCTCCACCCTTTACACCTGAGGTTCATCTGCCAGGGCCTAGCGAGCTTGGACGGTGACAGCGAAGTCCTCAGGTCGTAGGTTTGGTTAGAGTATCCTTCTCTTAGATGATGGATGTCTTACAGGGCTAAACGAGCTCCATCTGCCCGGGTTTGGAGTCAGAGTTGTCCTTCTCCTAGGATGGCTGCCCGAAGGCTGGTGAGCCCATCCTGCCCTTGGACACACTTTGTCTGACCCTTCAGTTGAGACCTGTCTGGCCTGGGAGACCCCACCGGAGGCACATGCCACCACCAGCACAGCTCTCAACCCCACAAGGGCACGCAAGCTCCTTCCCCATGGCAAGGGGGTGCCCGTGAAAGAGCTAGCTACGTTAACTATAATATCTACAACATTTTTTAAGTGGGAATTGATTTTTTTTTTTTCCTAACAGTTGTCTTAAAACAGACACCCCCAAGCCCCATACACTCTCCAGATACCAAACAGCAATTACATGGTTCTTCACGCAGCATTTGAGTTTTTTTGTTGTTGTGTCAAACAGTTGCAGACTTGACAGAAAAAAGTGCAAGCAGTTTTAGTATATTAGCTGCTCCCTATCAATCTGTGTTTATGAAAGCTTGTTCTGAACTAACCCTCTGCAAGTCAGTGCCTGCTAAATCACTTGAATGCGTTGAGAGCAATGTTCTCCCACCTCATTTGGTCCCATTAACAAATGCAGTAACACGACAGTAAAAAAACCCTCAAAGACTTACTAGCAAGAACATTGAAATATAATAACAGTAACCTATTAGCTCTTGTGTCTTTCCTGATACACAGTGTTTTTGCCTTCCTTTCCAAAAGATACACAACAGGATGGTGCTGCAAATAACAATATGCAGTCAGTTCTCATTCAGCACAGCTGACCTCAAGAACATACCATAGCAATGGGTAAGTAGAACTGTCTGGGATAACAACACTACGTGAATTATCAGTATCTAATCTACACTTCAAATATTAGGCAAGCTTACACTGTACATAATCAAATGATGTTTAATGTTTGCACATAATGTAACAAACTACATAGTTGGTATGAACATAGAGGAACAGAAAAATTTTAGCAGAAAAGGCGTTGATGCTTGATGCAACTGGTTGAACTGCTATGAGATTTTTGCCTAAAGGCCAACTGCGGTCCCAGTTAAGTGGAACTGTTTTAAATATGGTGGCAGTATTTTGTGGTTCAGAAATTCTGGCTGTAGGAGCTATTTTCCTTGCTTTTTTTCTGCGTCACAGTTGCAGCTGATGAAGTGCACTGTGTACTTGTCCAAATAATCTACCGTGCAGCAGTGGCTGGAGAGGGGGATGCATTCCAAGTGAGACAAGCTAGACTAGACTGAGCAGCTGTCAGTCTTCTTGCAGTGCAAGAGAGGGAAAAGCAGCAGTTCAGAGAGAAAACGGTGCAGTGAGTGTAGCAAACAGCATTCACTGCTGAACTACTGCATTTCTGGAGCTGTTGCTATGCCGCTGCATGTACAGGGTGCAGCTTCTGTAAGATGTTAGGTTGTGACATGTTTATTGATGGGCAGCAGCAGCTTTATAACCATACCACAGAAAGCACAAATGCTGTTGCATGCAGATTGCATAACTAGTCAGTCTATCCGCATCTTATTTCCTCCCAAAATAATAATCTGATTGACTGATTGAACTAATAACATATACTGGCCAGCTCTGGAGATTTGTCACAGAAATGTGCTGTTTATCAGCCACAGAACTGGCACCAGTGTTGCTTTTCTTCTCCCTGACCAGCTTAAGATGCAGAAACTTGATACAGACTGTCTGTGGTAAGTGTTGCAGCCTATACCAGAAGTCGCCGTTTCTGCAGTACACAAACTGCTCCGGAGCACGTAGGTAGAGCAGCGAGTCCCGCACACAGTGACTGCCTGTGGAAAGGCCAGCCGGTGCTGCCTATCTGTGGTTCAGACCGGTACCATCTACACAAGCAGGTAATCTCCAGAAACCACTTGCTTGCAGATGCCCGTTTTGTGGTCAGGCTTAAAAATGCCCATGCAGCGTGCACCCCCATAAGCAGCAACTGATGGAAGGCTAAAGAAAGGGTGATAACTTGGCACTGTGTGCAGCAGCTGCTTCTAGGTCTCAGGTGGTGCTGCTCAGAGTGCTTGCTGCAGGATCTCGCCCAGTATCGATGCTTGCTTATCCGTGTTTCAGGTAAAGCACACAGCAACTGGACCAAAGCGTGTTGAGCCACAGAGCAAGGAAATGATGGGGTAGAAGATGGTGGGTAGAAATCACATTAAGATGTGGGATGTGGAGAACAGAACACTTGTAAGGGTTTAAAAGGTGAAGGCAGCAGCCTAGAGCAAGTTGTGGACTGAGGAGTCAGGAAGGCAGAGTTGAGTATGGGCTTCTGCTTCATTCTAGATGAAGGTTGTTTTGCATCACAGGGTCAGAAAGAGAAGTTCACCTGTACTGAATAATTGAGAACCTTATAGCACTAATTTTGTCTGTGGTTTGCTACTCCCTCTTTAACAGATGGGGTCTTGCAATTCACTATCTCAATTGTCCCTTGAGTTTGAGACACAAAAGCATGAACTTAATTTTAATCTGAGTTCCATGGTCTTACATGAAGAACTATAATAAAGTGAAATTAATTTCACCTACTGCAGCAGCTGAGTCAAATTTTCTATTGTAGTAATATTCCACAGGAAGGCCTTGAGCATAGATGTTTCCACATTCTGCTGGTTCTCTCAAACGCTCCAAAACAGCCTTAGTGTTCTGACACGTACCTTGTCCGTAGCGATAGATAACACCAAGTGCTCCCTGTGATTCCAAATTTCCATGGCCACTTGCTTCTGAATGCCAGAAAAAGGCCTAAACAAGAGGCACAAAGCTGGAGTATATATTCACTTCAGCTACTTTTCTTCCATCAAAGTTTTTTACGTTGACCAGCCTGTAGGAAGTGCTTGTACATAGAAGTAAGCAGAATCCTTGTCAGGCTTTTAAACCTGCTTCATTTACTGTCAGAGCTGTGAATCCTCCTTGATTTCAGAAGGGTACCAAGGCTGACAAAACTTGAATCCATTATATCCCTTTCCTTGATACTCACAATTAAAAAAAAAAAATCTTGGCCAGCAGCATCAAGTGAGTCAAAATGAGGGATTCTGGCCATCTGTTTATATGGGTTGAAATGGATGGTAATGCCTAGCCGTACTTAAAATCCAGTCTTCAAAGTTATCACTGTACTCTTTCTGTGAAATTCAGAATTAGGTGGGTGCCATGAAACTCAAAAGGTAGAAGTGGGCTTTACCTTCTTCAGATCGTTTAGAATGGACAAAGAATAAAGCATTCCTAAAGGACTTGGGGCCTTTCAAGCCTGCTTTTGGGTTGCTGTGGTCTGCAGCAATAAGCCACAACCTAAGAAAAAGGGGACGAAGAAGGTTTAAGCCTCTTAGCATCTTAGCTCACCGGGAAAAGCACTGACTGCTATTACCCTTTGGCCTCTTCAGCTGACTGCTTAACCCCACATCCTTCATAATGCGCTCGGCCAAGGTTGTGTGCCGCTGCAAGCTGTCCTGCTTGCGGGGAATCGGAGCTGAGTGTTTTCTTCATGTATTCCACTCCCTTTTCCTAAAATTGACGTGCCTTAATTATTACGTTCAGACTGGGAAGAGGATGAAATAAAGAGCCTGAGAATCCACTGACTTCTGCAAGGCAGGTAATTTTTCCACTTCAAAGAAAGGCTGATGCATACTGGTAGGACAGTCTGGAGAACAGTGTCACAGCACAGCAGAACTGATCTTTGGCAACCAGACAGCCCATAGATTTTTTTACTCTAGTAGATTTTTAATGTGAAACATTTCCTTGTAAATGTTCGTCTGATACTGCATTACCCTTGATAAAAATTTTCTCAAATATTCTTGTGCTTATACAAGTGAATGGTACCTC
Source organism: Buceros rhinoceros silvestris (assembly GCF_000710305.1). NCBI lineage: Eukaryota > Metazoa > Chordata > Aves > Bucerotiformes > Bucerotidae > Buceros > Buceros rhinoceros. Next base: position 4,578 of record NW_010399573.1, read on the forward strand.
ATAACCTTGCTACATTTTCAATTTTAGACTTCTGTCATGTTTTTTTGTATCGCATGATGTATCTGAAATCATAAAACAACCTTAACAGAAGACAGGGTGATACAATAGCACGCACTGAAGTTCCTCCATTAAAAATCTTGGATTCATAGTGGTAAAAAAATTGTAACATAAGCAAACGGAGAACATTGCATATGAGCAGCTGTAGGCCAGGGTTCTGCGGAGGTAACAGTGCCAAAAATGTGAAATTACCTGATGGGGTAGGACAGGCTGCCATTTGGGCATCCACCAGATCTTTCTCACTACCTGATGGTCTGGCTGCAAATGAAATGCAGAGACCGAAAATGCTCTGCAGAAAGGGGCTGTGAGCAAAAGCAGCAGAACTCTGAATGGAATTCCGTTAAAAGGGCACTAGGCCATCAAACTTCAGTCTAGCAAACAGGACTTCACTACTTCCAGTGCTCAGAAACTGTTCTGATGTAGCTTGTTTTCCCCATGTAGGCACTTAGGAGGATAAATGAGGGAAAACGCTGTTTGAGGCTGATTTCTCCTGAAATATAAGGCCTTTGTTCCCACTTCTGTGGACAGCTTCTCTCTCTTGAAAAAAGGGGTATCATACCAGAATGCTGTGAGAGTGCATTTAAAATGATCTTTAACTGTGTTCCTGCCCTTTTTTTTTTTTTCCCCCCTCTCCCTTTTTTTTGGGTGATCATCATCCTTCCTTCCATTTTGGGCAGCGCAATCTGTTTCTATAGTAACAGGGACAGAGGCAATAGAACAGGAGAGTAATCTGTGCGGATCTGAGTGGTTAAACCTGTGAGATTCACGCGATGTTTTCCAACAGTCCCAACTGGCTTTAAGTGCCAGAAAACTCCTAAACTCATCCTGCTTAATTTGGTGTAGCCGGTGCAGGCTAAGAAGTCTGCAGGACAGTAAACTTTATTTAGAGGATCAATGAATTTCTTGGTTTAACAGGCAGAGTGAAGGACAGTCTGAAAGCCACGATACCCTTCAGCGAAGGCGATTAACGCTGGGCTGCGTGGCTGGTTGTGGTGCTGGAGGCTGTGAGGTTTGACAGCGTGCCTTGGTGTATCCGATTGCTTACGCACGGTTTTTCCCATTCCATTTTCTTGATACCCGTGCAAGGTGTGTGGCCTGAGATATGAAGCACAGGGCAGTTTTTAGCGAGTTATGTTCCAGAGCAGCTGTAGCTGGCTGGAACAGTGCCCAAGTGGCACTTGGGCTGGGCCCTACGAAATACGTCAAAATGGTTGTGTCGGTGTCCGTGGTGTGAGAAACGAGCGAAAACCTCACCAAAGAGACTCAGGTCAGACCCCACAATGAAGCACTTAGTTTTATTACGTTCTTGCAGGACCGGGTGTCTGGCTAGTAGGCACGATTTGCCAAAGCAATACACGAGGTTTTATACCCTATTCCCGGCCAAAAGATCCCTCCCCTGTTTCCCCATTGGCTGGGTACTCCAAGGTTTACAGACTAACCCGTCACGCCTATTACATGTTACAGGTAACGTTAGATCATGCAACTTCATGCGTCGCATGTCTCATTATCGTGGACTTATGCCTCCCCTAGGAGGAGAAAGTTACATTCAACAGCCTATTAAGCAGGCGCAGTGCTGCTTCCCAATTCATTGATCCATCCATCCTAATAAAGCCCAGTTTGACCGATTCAGTGTTTTAAGGCCCATTCTCTCGTTCCTTCTCTCTTTGAATTGCCCTCTGGTTTATTTCTTGTCTTGCAAGATTGTCTCCCGTTTACCAGTTTCTTTTAGATACAAGAACAACATCCCTTTGTTTCCTTCTCACAATGGCCAATACAAGTATCAGTTATTCAGAGGCGGAGGAGTTTTGCAGGCACCCATGAGGTGAGCAAAACGTGACAGGAAGGTCAAGGACTTACTAACAGCCAGACTTTGAAGAGAGTAGCTGCTGGCAGGATTCAAGAGTTTGTGTCGGTGGTTAGGCTGGAAAGATGGGATTCCTCAGGTGCCCTTTGAAACCTGTGCACTGCTGAGGTCACGTAGGGAGGGAAGGTCTGTAAGAAAACACCTCTTGGGCGATCCGAGAATGTTTTGTCTTAAGCTGCTTCTGGGTATGTGTGTTTCCAGAAGAGGGTTTATAGTTGCGTAAACAATGTCTGTGGATTTCTGGCATCTGCGCAGAGGTGTTTTGTCCCTAACCACGCATAGGCAGAAGTGTAGGGATTTTATGTGTTTATTAACCAGTTTCCTTGGCTAGCCGTTCAGGAACACAACCGCGTTTGGTAATTACTCAGGGGTATTTCTCTCCGTGTGAAAGGAGAGGTGAAAGCTGTCACTTAATGAAACAATTCTGCCTATTTACCCGGATTTCTGCACCTTTAAAAATGGTACGGTATGTGCTCATATTCCACGACTTGGTTTGTATTTGCTTTCCCAAAGGAGAAGCAGGAGGTAATTGTCATAGTGGCTGTGCCTTTATTTCAGACTTTTATATACCCCAAAGGAACACTGTTAGGTTTGTTTCCCCTTAACTCTCTTTATCAAAACCATGCTTTTTTTTTTTATTTAGACACCTCTTTTTTTTCTTCTTTTTTCTTTTTTCTCTCTTTTCTCTTTTCTCTCTTTTCTCATGATGGGAGTGGTTATGAGTAACTTCCAAAACACACATGCAGGCATCTGACATAGGAGGAAATACTGTGTTGGTGAGGAAACGGAACTGTGTACCTTGGACACTGGGTTAGGGTGCTCTTCACTTCTCTTCAGGCTTTTTAAGCGTGAAGCGTGATCAGTGGTGATTGAATCCTCTGGCAAATGGAGTGTGGTAGCGTGGAAAGGGCAGGCAGTTGCTTTTAAACACGATCTGAGCGAAGTCTGTGTCCGTGTGAAACAGAGTTACGCAGTTGTTTTGGAAAACAGCAGTCAGTGATGGGGACTGTGGTTTCTCTGTGCAAGGGCGTTCGCCTCTTCCTCCCCTGCCTTCCCCAGCAGCCACGGACACCGAGTACTAAGCCTCTGCGGAGGGACGGCAGGTTTTGCTGTGAAACGTCACTGTCAAACCATGTTCAAAATAGACCCCAAGCAGTTCTTTTCGATGGTAACTGCCTTGGAGTGTGGCTATGCCTGCCTCTCGTTTCCAGGACAGATTGGTCTACAGGTGGGAATTTGTTTGTGACCTTGGCCCGTATGGTATGTCTGACCCTCTCCGGGATATTTGGTGCTCAGGAAGTGGAAATGAAAATCAGCTTTTTGCAAATGTGTTTTGAACAGAGCTGTAGGCGGTGGCTGTCCAGACCCCTGCGATCACCCCTGCGGCCAGCCCCGCTCGGGCTGGTGATGGACTTGCTGTAACCCAGCCACCCCCGGGATCCCTGGGGTTCACGGGTGGCAGAACCGTCTTGCCTGTGCGGTCTCCTTCGCGCAGGGGCAGAGCTCGGGCAGGAAGAGAGCAGGGGCTTCTTCATGCTGACTTAGCCTTTTCTCTGGGGAAAGATAATAGGTTAACTGGCATCTTTATTTTTTGTTTCCTGGAGCCGAGGCTCGATGCCGTCTCCCCCAGCCAGCGCCGAG
>NW_010399574.1:0-2754 GCF_000710305.1 Buceros rhinoceros silvestris
AAACCCAGAGCTCCTGTATTAGCTAGACACATTGCTTCCTCCAGCTAAAGTCTTCTGGAATTCAGCAAGACTTTGAGGTTAGAAGCACACTAATGAATTGTTGTTGGTAATGGTATCTCCTCATTCCTGATTAAACTGAGGGAACTGTGGGGATGATTGATTGAGTCACTAGGTGCTGAAGAGAGCAGCCTTCCTCTCTGCTTCTCATCTCTGCAGGCTCATAGATCAGCCACTACCCCATTTTCAGGGTGGCTGGACAGGAGCAGACTTTTAAATCACCTATGGACTGAATCAAAGACCTCCAGATGTGGAGGATGTTGACTGACCTCTACAGACAGGCTGTCCTATAGGGGCCAAGGGAAATCAGCTGTCCCATACAGATTGCCATTCACTCACAGCATCTACAGAAAGCAGAGATGAACCTTGTGCCTCTGCTAGATGCAAAGGACTGGCACTCTCCTTTTCCTCTGAAAGTGAAGCTTCAGGAATGGCAGGGGATGTTGTCACCTCTCCCAGACCATGATTCTGACAGACAAGGGACCTGAAGGTGGTGACCATTGATTGGCTTTCAGGGGAGGCCAAGTCAGGAAAGATAGGGCAGCTTCAAGTGAGGTGTCACAGGGTTTGCACAGGGAAAGTCCAGCAGCTTATGGACAGAGTCCATTACCTCATTACCCTTTTGTGTGTGAGTGCAATAAAGAACAAACTTATGCACCTGACCTTGTTTGTGTCTTAATTCTGTTACCGAGAAATCATGCCTCTCACAAATGGACATTTATCAGTTTGTGACACCATGCTGCTTAACTGGGCCAATAGTCCTTGCATATTTACGCGGTTTAGGCAGAACCTTATCTCTTGAAAGACTGATGATGAAATATTCTACGAGCACCTCTCACTTTAACTACGAGATGTAACAAGGAAAATCAGGCAAAGTGGAATAGCTGGTTCCCTAGTGACCCCTGCAAATATTTTTTCACTAATTGGAGATTGCAGTCTAATACATTAGTAAGACATAACCATAGCTCCATCTGTTTAATGTTGATTTAGATTTCCCCAGTAAGAGAAGGGTCTACATAAAATGCCTTTCTACTTGTTTCAGGAGGCTTTAGGTCAGTCCTTTAATATGGACTGAAGGTTGTTGTATGAGAAACAGGCTGAAACTGAAAGCGCGTTAGAAATTAAAATGAGAGGGAACACTTAGTTCCCTTAGGTGTTAGCTTGATAACCTCTGGGGTTATTTAATAAATCACTCCAGTACCCAGCATTTAAACACAGAGGAGATGAATAAAGGCTCTTACTTGTCTTGAAACACTCATTAAAGTAAACAACCTTTAACAAACTTCTGGTTACAGATTATTGGTTGGAGGAAAGGTGACAGAAGTAAATAAATAATCATGGTGGAAACCTTCATCTCACTGAATTCAGTTTTATTCAGCAATTCAGTTTTACAGGTGAAGCACATCTGTTTTGGAAGGCACAGGAATATGTCATTCTGTTGTCTATACCAGACTTCACTGCAACTTCTTCACCCTCCCTGTACAGTTAAGAAGAACCAAAGCTGAGGAAGGAGAAGGACACAGCAGAAATATTCCTTAATGTTCTCTGGTTTGGGAATGGATATAACAAATATGTACTATTATTATCTTCTGTCTCTTTACCCTCATGCTGTTGCTGTGAGTAACCTCTTGCAGTTGAAAATGTAATCATCTCAAGTCCTTTTTATTTTAAAACCCATAAACCAATGCCTTGTTCATGAGGAGTCCTATAAAGGCGGTGTGAAGTTACTACCTGAATCAGTGTGTGGAGGAGGAAAACCTTACTTTGGGACACAGAATTTCTGGTTTATCTAGAATGACCTGCCAGGCAGTGCACCATGTCGGTGCATGTTTTACATACAAAGTGGTGGGAGATGCTGTCTGGGAGAGGACAGGAGGAATAGGCACAAATTTAAGTGTGTAGATCTCTGGGACAGCTGAACTCCCACTCTGAAACCGTACCAGGAAGAAAGTATCTCTTGATAGAGGCACAGGGAGTGAACATGTATTGACAGTATTTTACAGTGAATATCTGTTCAGGAAGGGAAACAAAGTTAAATTTGTCATAAATCTCCATATGGATTTAAATGGAGGGAAATCCAAACTTTGGCTGCCCTTTGGACAACAGAGAGGTCAGGTGAGGAAATCATGACCAGGAGAGGCGGGTTCAGGGGAAGCTGTGTTTGGAGGGAGAGAGCAGTTTCCTGTAGGTAGGAGTTGAGCAGGAACCAGTGAATGGATACAGGTTTCAAGGACGAGAAGGGGAAATTTTGCATCTGGTGGAGGGAATTCATGAGGAAGCACTTGCAGCCTGAGCAGTTTTAGCAGTTCGACTACAACAGATGGCCCATGGGACCATCTGGGAGAGCCTGTGGCACTGCAAAGGCTGTCAGATTGCTTCATTCAGCACATACCACCACACTCTGGCAGGTACTTTTACAGGGCTGCTGATGTTTGGACTGGTTATTGTTTATGTTGTTGCTACTTTACCCTTACAATGTTTATCCATACACTGTTGTAGCTCTTTCCTAAGTGCATTTTATCAACAATTTGTAGCCAAACAGCATTTAACAGATTTACTCGTATTTCTGACCTCCAGGACTCCCGTTCTTGGCAGGCCCTGGCCACCCCGTGCCCAGGTCTGTGATGTCCGGAGGTAGAGCAGCGACTCTTTCACGGGCACCCCCTTGCCATGGGGAAGGAGCTTGCATGCCCTTGC
>NW_010399574.1:3036-3454 GCF_000710305.1 Buceros rhinoceros silvestris
GCTGTCACCGTCCAAGCTCGCTAGGCCCTGGCAGATGAACCTCACGTGTAAAGGGTGGGGCCAGTTCCACACACGTTGCGCCTCACCTAAAAAATCCACCGCGCAGGCCCGAAGGGTGCACTCATCGCTTGCAGTGAGTGGGGGAAAAGCCCTTCCCAGATCTTCGTTCACGAAGCCAAGCCATGATGATGATGATGATGATGATGATGACTCATGTTTCTAGACACTGATCGTTTTCTTACTATTTTCTCCAGTGTGTTATGTTGCCTTGAAAATACTAGCCTGTACAATAGAGATGTGGAGGAATTGAACAGCCTGGGAAGGAGACGAGGGAGATGAAACAGTAGAGTTAAGAAGGAACTGAACAGCTTAAAGGCCAGTTGAATCTAGCATAAATCCCAACAAACTGTGGCAAACT
>NW_010399575.1:0-989 GCF_000710305.1 Buceros rhinoceros silvestris
AGACTCTGAACTCTCTGAGCTGTTGTGCCGTCTGGAAATCGGGTGACAATATTCAAACTCCCTTAACTCTGTGTCGTGCCGAGAGGTTTTTTTCCCTCTGCTTAAAATCGGCTGCCCATGGAGGCCGCCGCCCCCCCTTTCCCGACACGAGAAGAATCCTGCTCCTCGCCGGGACAGCAGAGCTGCAAGGTCTCCGACTTTTATCTCATCGTTGGCTGCTTGCCCAGGATTTTGACCTTGAAAAAAGAACTGTTTGTGTAAACCTTCACTTCTTCATTTTTTTCCTTTTTTCTCGGTTTGTGCATATGTATAAAGTAGTTTTATGGTTTATTAAAAGTTTGTTTCAGTTTTTCCGAATGCAGACCGAGATGTGAATTTCTTCCTTCCCCTTTTAAACCTTTCTGTCTCTGGCAAGACAGGAGGCATCGTTAAGGATTCGAGGAGTTATTAAAGTTGTTGTTACCTCAGTCCCTCGACCCTTAACAGTTCACAAAGGCAAGCCGTGATGATGATGATGATCTGGAAGGAATCCTGCTGCATTGTATATAAAGAAATAAGTATCAGAAAAAGGTCGTTTATAATTATAATCTTGAGTGTTCTTATTAATTTATTAGAGGCAGAAATAAATTCTTTCCTTATTTTACAATATCAATGCTGTCTCTAAAAAAAAAAAACCAAAAGCCAAAACCCAACCATGACACAATGATTAAATAGGCATCCTTTCACCTGAGAGAAAATCACGTGTTTGGTGGGTAGGGGCTGCTCCACATTGCATTAGTGAGTAATGAATTGCAGTTTCCTGTACGAAAGATTCACTGACTTCAACTTTGTACCTCCCTATCAACAGGCAGAAGATAGGCTGTCTCTGTCAGAAGTGTGTGATATAAGTGACAGGACGCCAAATACATGGTCTTGGGAAGAATTTTCCTTCTCCTCCTGTGAATCATGGAGTCCTGAACAGCTTTTTTTTTTTTTTTCCTTTTTTTTTT
>NW_010399575.1:1071-22381 GCF_000710305.1 Buceros rhinoceros silvestris
TTTTTTTGCCTTTTTTTTTTTCCCAACAAGCTGTAAGTGACTGAGGGCATTCACACTGCTTAGAAGCAGGCAAGCAAAACGTGTAGCTAAGCAAGGAGCTGCAACTTCTCGGGCTGCCTGTTTAGACAATGGAGTATTGCAGCCAAGGGGAAATCAGGCAGTCTGAGGAATACTTGTCAGGAACCTTCTCCTCTCTAATGACTGCCAAGGAAAACCAGTTTCCAAAATACAGCACCTCGGCCGAGTGCTCCCTCTTAGGCAAAGGGTGTAACGCTCCTGATACTACATAGCACAAAACCTGATCAGGAATCACATAATGTCTCAGTGAGTGACCATGTAGCTCTTGGTCATGACTAGGAAGAAATTGATAAGCTTCCTTCAGACCTCTAGCATGGGATCTTGCCCTCTGTGCTCTGACTCCTTTGACTTGGAGAGCTTGCTAAAGAGGGAGCTGAAGCTCTGCTCTGCTTGCTTCTCACCTTGGCTGGTATAACATGTACCCCATTATGTGAAGGAGTAACTCTTGGAGGAGAACTAACTCTTGGAGAAGTCACTCCACATGACTGTACCCTCTTGTTTCTCTGTGGGGACATACACAAGAGAGGGTGCCACCTGCACAGTACTTATTATAGTAAATGAAACACAAAAAGTGTTAAATTAAAAAAAAAATTAAAATTTATCATGAGGTTTAAAGCCGTTCTTGATTTGCCTCCTTTAAGCTTCAAATGTTTCATGCTCTTCATTGCCTCTATGTGAGCTGGATAGGAGTGATTTTTAAATGAATTCCAAGATTTTCAAATTGTTGCATGACGCTGGGAGAAGGTGCCTCTGGAGACTCTGAGTCAATAGGTCTCCAGTCTTGCTCTCCCTACCAGAGAATGGCGATCAAATCAGTCAAAGTATGCTTACCTAATATGTGGAGAAAAGTCACTAAGAATAAGGTGGACTTTTGCAGCAGCGAGTAGGTGGGAAAAGGCTCATTTCTAATGTGTGTTTCACTGTCAAGGTAGAGAAAGGATTCATGTGGAACTGCAAGGTTTAAAGATGCTATTGCATCCTTAAAAGCATTAATGAATCAGATTGTTTCATCTGAAGTACTTGTTGCCCTTAACACCGGTGACAAGCAACACTGCTGTTTCCACAAGCATGCTGTTTCAAACTTAGTTTTCCCTTTTCTTCTCTACAAACTGCTCGCTTGGAACTAGATCACAGGTTTGGAAAGCCCGTTGAATCCTGAAATTCTGCTTTGTTTGAAATGTAGCTTCATTAACCTAACTACAAAAAATTTCTCAGTTTTTACAGCTGTATGATAAATAACTGGATGATAATCACATGGAATAAATAAAATGGTCTGTATTTCATAGGAGGAAGTTGAATACAACTGTGTACTTTTATAACGACGTTTTTCTGTCAGTGTTAAAGCTCCGTAACATATTTGCTTTGCACCAGTCTTAGAGCATTAAACAACAGTAAATCCCAGATGAACAGGCTGGCTAAGGATACCCATATATATTTCTTAATGATATGGCAATGTTAATGTCTGATTTTAGATCTTTTGGGACAGAATTTTGCAGTTACTGAAAAAGGTGCATGCTCAAAACATCTCAAATATCTGTAGGTGGTGAATATTGTTTAGAACAGCCTTGAAACTGCTGTAAATAACTATAAGGAGCTGACAGGTGAGATGTGGGACAGAGCTCAGAATTGTGGATCTGCAGATGAGTCTAAAAGCCCTATTTACCTTTTTCCAACCCACATCCTGATCTGAAAGCAGCTTGACCATTGAGTCACTATTCGTTTATATTTTTCTTTGATTCCTGAAGCAAAGCAGATGCACATTTCAATGGTGCAGTGACGAGTGCAGATAGCAAACTAACTGGCACCTCATATGAACACAGTGAGTGCCAGACAGCTAAAAGAATATGAAAAATGAGATCACAATATGAGTTTTTTCATTCTTTATTCTTAGCCATCAGGATTAACTGTTGTCTGTATCTTTTGAACCCCTGTGCCTCCTCTACCTCATGGAGGAGGCAGTGTGAGCTATATGCAAGACACGTTTCACAACCACCAGCTGCTCAGTGATCCTTGGGGCAATGGGAAAACAGGCAAAACAGGCAAAACAGAACCGGTATTTCCTAAATGCTTTCTACAGGTAAGCTTTGAACAGGATGAATTACAGAAATGTGACAAGGTTGTGTAGATTAGAACATACAATTCTGATTGCTTGCATGATGGTGAGAATGTCTCCAGTCACAGTAAAACTAAATCCAGCTCCAGCTGCTGTCCATCTCGTAGTTAGTCTCACTACCTGTCCGTCTTGATTAGACTGCCCTTACTGCTACTTTTCCATGAGCTTGACACTTTCAGCAAAGTTTCAAATTCACTCTTTTGGTGGTCTTAAGTGTAGCAGTTCTGTCAGCGGTGATTCCTCAACATTCTGCTTCTGCTTCACAACTCTGCAGTATCTCTTTCTCTCTTTGACTGAGACTAGCCTGAAAAGTAGTCTACACTTTAAATTGGACAGAAGCTCTATGATGGGTATCTAAGATGCCAATGCTGATGGCTTTGTGTGCTGTGCTATAGCAGAGTGGCTTATGCGACTCAGAACAGATGAGAACTTCCCTTAAGCTTGACCATAAATATCAGCATGGGCAGATCCTGTGTCTCCTTTTGAGAGGTTACCTTTTTTTTCTGTCTTCTAACACAACCCAAGTCCTTTTACTTTTTCTGTGGAACATACATGCTTGATGCATCTTCCGACTTGCATAGTCAATCTAATATACGTTGAATCCTGTGAGAAGCAATGAAGTCAGAAGACTGAGCCAATGGTTAAAAGTTCTGTGGAGATGCAAACATAATTTTCTCCTACTAGTGTCTGAGCTTTCTTGGTCTCTATTAAAGGAGGGCATTGATCACCTTGGAGAAATGAAACTTGGGTTTGCAGCTTTGTGCAGGCTGCTTTAAAGGTCTTTGGTCTAATTTTGGACACAGGCTTTTATGTCACTGCTTGAACTTTCCAATCAGATAATCCTCATCTTTTGTTTTTGAACTACCTTGCCTTAAATCAATCGCTCTCGCAGCAAAGAATCCTCTTATGACCTGATAATTGTCTAGTATCTACATAGCACAATCTCACAATCTTCAATCCAGGTGTGTCATGTTACAAGATTTACCTTTCTCTAAAACATTTCTTAACTTCTAAGAACTTCCTGCTTACAGCAAAATATTAGGGGCCGATTTCTCAGGTAGGGTAAATCAATGTCTTTCTATTATGCCAATGGAAGCTGTGTTGATTTACAGCTACTGAACATCTCACCCTAGATATTTATTGAATTTCTTGTTTTCTTGTGGCAACAAGGCCTGAATAGCTTCTGCCCTCTTTGATTATTTTTAATAATAATAAATTCTATAGCAGTTTCCCCACTGTATTATAAAATCCCTTAAGAGTGTTTACGGAAGTACACTCTATTTATGCAAAATTCCCATTGTCTTCACTTTTATCTCATTTTTCATGGTGTTCAAATTAAATATTTTATTCATTGGTTGCAGTTGTGCCCTCCATACATATTACTTCATCATGATGGAATGAGATAGATGATTACAAAGCAGCACATCAATCTACTCGCCATAATAGTGGTTTATTTTTTTCTTTGCCAAGAGGCAAGTGTAGGAAATCACAAACTTTATAATACTCTTTCAAAAATAAGTTTATTACGTGAAATTTGAAAAGAGTTAGCAAAATAATGGGAGACAGCTGGACCAAATCCAGGCCATTCCACACTATTATCAGTTGGGTTTTTTGTCAGTAGGATTTGATGGGTAAATATTACCAACATTAAAACATTCAGCTTGAGGAGTCTGCAAGTGTGGTGTTGCACTGGGAAATTAATGTTGTAAAACTGCCTCTCCTTCTATTTTAGTGCAGACAACTTCGCTTTAACATTTTTTTTAGCCATGAAAAGACTGTTTCTTAATAGAACATACATGTAATATCCCACTTTTATAGTATTTGAACATACTTCATCACATTTTCTCCATCTCAGTCTACTAAAATTATACTTTTTGATTTTTTGGTTAGCTTTTTGGAGCTAACCCATTTTATACATGGGTTAGCACAGGAACTAATGCTGGCTCATACAGCCAGAATTAAGCTTGCTGCTGTACAGTTTTGTTGCAATGGGGTCATATCATATTAGTTTTAATCTGTTCAATGTATAAAGGCCCTCCTCTTCTGAGAAAATTTTAATATTAAACTCTTTCCAAACAGGGCCATAGGTCTTCTTTCCTGACTGTTTAACAACATCTGAGGGACAGTGTAAGACATAGTCTTACTTCTTATTAAACTTCTTTAAAACCACATATATATGTATGTGTTCACGTAGGCTTGAAAAATGCTGAAAGTCACAGACTGCTGTGTAACTTCAGGACTTGATAACAGCAAAGGTCCATCGTTGGGGGGTCTCTCCCCTACTGTTAGGGTCACCAGTTGTGGTGGATCACCACACGTCGCGAATAGTCGGGGTGGACAATGCGACAACAGTTTGTGTGCACACAAAGCCTTTATTGAAACACAGCTGCAGCAAACTGCTGCGGCACCTACTCACTGCAAATTGCAACTGCACCGAACCGCGTTCTCTCTTATCGCACAGTTTTATAATCTTCTAGTAGTTGCTTATTATACGTGCCCTACTTGGATTGGTTTCAAGTGCACTCTCCTCCAATCAGCTACTGACCAAGCCTCTCTGTCTCCTCCTAAACGACACACCTCCTGCTGCTGACTGACAGCAGGCTAATTCGGCTTCTTCCCTGCTGGGGTCACTCCCACAGTCCATTATGGCTTTTCTTGGATGAAAGTTACTGTGTGAGTACCATGACTCAAAATGTGACTATTAATCTTGGCAGAGTCATTTGCAAAATACTCCGTTTGAAAAGTTCTCTTAGTATGAATCTTTTCTTAGAAGGGAACATGTGATAAAATAATTGGCTAAATATGGTCTGAATGTACGCATCTATACATGCTTTGTTCCAACAGCTGCTAGGAAGAATTTCAAACTAGAATTCAATTACTAACAAAAAGATTAAAGAGTTTTAAAAGACTGGAAAGTGTTTTTAAATATTTTAATGATTCTAGAATGACGGCAAAACTGATAACAATAAATAACTGAACGTATACACTGATTTAATGTTTGTCAGTCTGCTTTATAACATGGCCATTTGTAACCTCGTCCTGCCAGCAGAACAGGGACTTTCCACTTCAAAGGATGATAAGATAATGACATCTAGCTACTCAGCAAAGCAGAAGAACATATCAAAACCACAACATATGATTGACTTCTATACGGGCAGTGGTGGCCACGTTCTCTTTGCTTGTTACATACTACCTATAAAGCACACTTGTTGCCTGTTAAACTATGTGAGCTGGATTTTAAAAATTATTTTAAATTTTTTTTTCCAGCACTTGCTTCAGGCAGAACAGAAGCAAATTCCATCGAAATTAATAGAAATATTGCCCCACATTTCTACGGCTTTAGGTATAAAAAATTTGAACCAACTGGCTAAGAATGCCAATCTTTAAATTTTTTTGTTTGTTTCAAAATATAATCATGTTCACTGTAGCCTGACCACTGGTCCTCAGATACAGTGTGGGGAGCAAACTATATCCCTCATACTTGTACAAAGTTAAAGGAGATTATTTTTTTTACCATCAAGCTGTTCCACCTCTTGAAATTGCATCTTCCATTTAATAGATCCTGGTATCCTACTTCAAACTTGTGGTGCTTGAACATGGATGCTGTTGGAGAGCTATGTTCTCAGCTCTTGAAAGAGATACAGAATTAAATTTCAGGTATTTTAAGTAGTTCTCTGGACCAAAAATTGATTGTCCACTAAATGAAACTTGTATTGACTCCTTGATTTTCACTGTCAAATTATTTCTACTCTTTTGTCTAATACAATTTACCTTGCATAATGTTCCAAATCTGCCACCTTCATTCATATTTGTCCTTAGAAGCTCTATTTTGCAAGATATTGGAAATCAATCTAAAAGAAGCAAATGCCTCTTGTACCACTGAGATAGCTACAGTTGAGGCACAATCACCTCAACTGTAATTTGCTCCTAAGTGACATTCAGCTTAAATTGTTCTCAAGACTTGTGCTAGTAAATTTCTAAACATATTTGTATGTTATGAAAAAATCTGTGAGTGTTATTGTTTGTATACTCAGCAAAACATGAAGTATATTTAATACCTGCCAAATGCAATTTATATTCCAAACCTAGAAAGAATCCCCTCTTCGAGTGTTTTTCCAGCTATGTGGGTTGCTGGTATTACACCAACAGCCATGCATAGCTGTGGTTATTACTAACCTCTGAAATCCATATTGTGTTATGCATGCCTATGATCACAGATTTCTTATTCCTGGTGGTATCTGAGGACTAAATTTCTACTCAATGTGATTAGAAGTATCAATTTTCCCCACAGAGTTTTCATTGTGTGCTGACCTGGGCTTGCAATTTTAATTTTGTTGTAGTATTCCCAGTCAGCAGCTCAAATGTAGGTCTACAAACCTGCACCCTAAGCTCTTAGCACAGACAAGAAAAATTCCAGGAGGGAATTAATTTTTAACAGCCTCATTTAGTAGTAACAGTAAGTATGTATAGTTAAGCATGAACTTTGCCAACAATATGACTGGAAGCTTCAATCAAAGGACTGAAGATCTAGGTAACGTCAGCACAACGTATGATGGTTGACATCAGCAGTGTAGGCACCCTGAAACAGGTAAAAGTGGGAAGATACATGGGCAGTAAAAATCATGTTCCAATCAGTGGAAGGTAAAAAGGATTAAGCCAAAATTTTATTTTTTAGTTTTTTTCTGAAATAATGTCTAGTGGTACAGATTGCTGTAGGAAAGTAGGCACCCTAAAATGTTAAATCTGAAAGATGTCCTTGTACAAATAACAGAAACATTATGTGACATACAGTAAAGTGGAGGTTATTAACAACCTGAGCTGCCTCATGTTTTTATTCTTTTTCCGGACTCTGTTTGAAGTGCATAGGTGGTGACGGTTACATTGCAGTGTTCAATACAGGAGCGCATTCTATAAATTTAGGAACGTGTTGTCTGACCACATGCCATTTTAACTGTAGGTTATGTTGTAAAAAAAGGGGTGCTGTCAGATACACGATGAAGGTATATCACTACTAACGTGTCATGGACAAGAAAGATCCCATGTTAAGCTGAAACCTGACACGGTATTTGGTTTTCAGTGGTCCGTGAACATTCATTGCATGTTAAATATGCTAAATTGCATGTTAAATACCACTTTCAGTGCAAGCTTTAGAGCACAAAGAAAGGACATTAAAATGAATGTAAAATAAGCTTCAAAAGACCTCTTAGGCTCAAGTCTGATCGTGGCTGGGTAAAAGCACATTTTTCTTCAATGCAGGAGTACAGCTGGACTTTTGAATAAGACAATAAAAAGAAAGAATGTCAGCAATGAAAATGTAAATGCATATTTAAGCTATGTTATTTTTTAAGCTTTTACTGCTTGTATCACTGAAAGTATTGCTTTTATATTATTGAGGTATATTTTATTAAATAAGGTCTTTCCTTTCATAGAATTACCTCAATTGTCTTTCAAGTTAAGTGTAAAAAGTGCCTTTTATTCTTCTTCATTATGTTTTCATTGATTCATCATTAATACAGAAAAATAGTAAGGTAAGTATTACTTTGGTGTCCAGGCTATGGCATCTGCTATCCCATGTGGCTTATGTAATTGATAAATAGCGAAGATTCTGTGTGCTAGTCTGAGTAGAGGCTCTTCAAAGGAATAACCTGTCCCAAGCTAGCGAAGTCACTAGTGTTGAGAATACTATCATCTTCTAGAGACAACGTGAGATGCTTACAATGGAAACTTCATGGAGCTGGGAAAGTATTAGTAGGACTTTTGTATCTATGACTGTAATGTGCGCTGCCCTGAGATGGTGGATTAACTGGTAACTATAACTAGTGGGGACGTATCTGAGCCTTTCAATAGCATTTAGTTAGATGGCCTTTTATCTTTTTTTTCCCACTGTTGATGTAACACATATATTCACTGAAGTAATCTGGGTTACTTCTTAAAGGGAATTGCGTGGCAAAAAAAAAAGTCCTTCAGAGTAATTTTCCTCTATTGAATTGAAGCTGCTAGGAGTTTTTTTTTTGCTTTGGCTTTTGCTTTGTGTTTCAAAGGAGAAGGATATAAAGGAGAGGGAACTAATGCTATGAGAAGAATCACTTAGGTATATCACAGGTGCCTTCAGTTTATTTAAGACTTGAAGGACTGATGCACGTAGCTTCAAAGCTGAAGCATAAGCTCTTGCTGTCACCAGCCAGTCTGTAGGTGAGCTGTCATGGCCAACACTGCCAACTTCCACTGCTGCTGCAGTGTAAGCCTTTGACAGAGAGTGTGAAGGAAGGAGGTGACAAGTTGAAAAGGAGGAGAAGCAAGGAGAAAAACAAATAGAAGCAAAATAAGTCTTGGTTCCTTACAGGAAGGGAGCAGAGGATTGAAGAAGCTGATTGCTAAGTCTTTAATACAGCTGGTTGCAGAAATAGAATTCCTATTTGTAAGAGCTTCAGGCTTTCATGTATATATTTGTCCTTTCACGCACTTTTGGATAATAACATTTTGCAATGAAACTAAAACTGTGGTTAAAAAGATATTTTCTATCCTCATTTTCATTCCTTCTGCCCTCTTTTTAAATAGACTAGACAGTGTAGTCAAAAACTCAGCTGTCTTTTAGAAAACGATGCAGAAATCAAAAAGGTCTTGCAAACCATTTGAGTGAGTGACAAATATCTGTCATCAGAAAAAAAGTATTGAGAGTGTTTTGATGAGATGTAATTTTTCTATTGTTTATCTGCAATTTTTGTAAGGTTTCTGCAATTTTGGTAAGGTTTCTACAAAAATGAAACCTTGCATAACAGTCTGGATGGTATTCAGACAAATAAATATGTATTTCATGTCTCCAGCTGTAGCAAATCCAGTTTTTTACAGTAATATCAGAATCCTAGTGCAAAACTGCAGGAAAGTGTCATATGAAGAAATACTTCAACAAAATAATCTGAATAATGAAAGCATTTAGGAAAATGTGGTGAGTATTTATAAATAGAAGAAACAGATGTCAAAATATTAATTGCAAATGCTGTTTCCCACCTCTAATTTAAGAAAATCATAACAGAAAAGCACCACTCCTCCCCAGCTGCTTTTTGAAATGAATGGCAATGGAGTTTGACCCCCACGAATGCAGAGGTTTATAAAGGGAACAAGTCTCCTTGAATGGTAGTTTATCTCTATTATTTCAGGAGTTAGATAATCAATGCATTAAATGTTAGTTTTCTAATAATTTTATTCCTAGTATTTTAAAGTAAGTCTCAGAAATATTAAATAACTGAGAATATTTGTCTTTGACTATATTGTATATTGAAAACTGCTGCTTATGCTGAAACGGGTCATATTTTTAGGTCACGTGCTCTTCTGTTTGACTACTTTAGGGATTTTCCCTCATTTGATACTTCTTCCTCTGCAACACAAAACCAGAGACCTTGTGCAGAGTAGTTCAGTGAATATGCTAAATAGATGTATTGACATGCTGTTAGTTCCACTCGCTTTTGGTCATTAAGAATGTTATCAGTTTGAAAAATGCTTAACAAAACACTTGCGACACCCTACACACAGGGGACTGGTTGTGCTGCGTGGTGGAGTACAGGGAAAACTCAGTCTTCTGGGAACTCAGGAGAGGATCTTCATGCCACCTTCACTCTTTGTCACCTAAATGAAAAGATCACAGGGAAAGATACTAAATCCTTACTCTGCCTGTGCCTCCTAGGAAAGATATAGGACAATATAGACTTTCTACAAAAAAAGTCAGGCCCCAGTTTTATTCTGGAAATAACATCTATAGAGGTGAATGGATATTCACCCTTCATGAGCACCAAACCTGGCTCATGGTCAGTCTCAAATCTGATGGTTAGAGCAGGTTCTGGAAGAGGGTAACAGTCTCCTTTTCTGTATCTATCTAATTTTCAGACCAAATGGGGAGCTTCAAATGAGCTCAAATGTAGGTAGGTGCTGAAAAGGAACTTCTTCCTCCTAAATTTTTGGCTTAAAGATTAGTTGCCTCTCTAAGTCTTGTTACATTCATAATTCTCAAGTTTTGGCAGGATTTTGTTGACCCAAGAAGCAAATGTTGCTTGAAGGCAACAGGACATCTTTGAAATATTACTATCATCACTTATTCAAAATAAATGAAAGAAAAGCTTTTCTCTGAACAGGAGTATTAAATGCTCAAAGGAAGTAGGCAGTCCATTATGGTGTTTCAGCTATTCTTAAAATGAAAAATGTTTGTTCGAGTATCGACCCCGAATCTTCTATGTTGCAATTCAAACTTTTTTGTCTCAGCTTTTGTACATATGACATAATATGTATGTCTCTCTCTATATATATAGTAACAGTTTTTGATGTACTAGAAACTGTTACAGTATATTCTTCAAGGTCTTCCTTGGACAAAACTGATCTGGTTTTCCTTAATCTTCCCTTGTAGGTTATGTTCTCTACAGTTTTCTTTTTCAGCTGATCTGAACATGATTACATCTAGATATTAATTCTCTGGTTTGTATAAGAACACTAGAATTTATTCTAGATATTTGAGAAGCTGTACTGAAGTCCAAATACATCACAGTTGTGACTTTTCCCTTACCCAGCTAGTCCAGTAATCAAAGAAAGAAATTGACTTGACATGATTTGTTCCTGATAAATCCATGTTTTCTGTTTTTTCCACCATCTTATTCTCCTGTGCTTTGTAAATGGGTATTTGGTAAATATTTTTCAAGCAAGAACATTCCAGGGACTGGTTTGTACCCTTCTAAGTAAAAATACTTTTCTTTTTTTTTTTAAGTGTGTCAATGTCATTGCCCTTTATCCTTCAGGAACTCTCCAAAGGATGTGCTATGATTCAGAGATTACTGTGGTCCGTTTGTTAAGTGTACTTAATCGAAATTTATCAGACTAAGCTAAATTGAAAATCTCTCTTTTTTTTTTTTACTGTCCTTTCCAATATTCAAGAAGACATGCCTATCTCCTTTAAAAATGTAATTTAATTAAGTATTGGATCATAGCTAACATTTACACGAAGACTGAAAGATGGCATTAGATTCTTCAGGCTTACTTGAGTCATTCATTATTTCATCTCCTTAACACTTTCTTTTAATGTGGAGTATATTTGTAGACTCTCCTCTTATAGCCTGTTATGTCCCTTGTTAATTATAACTCATTTTAGCCTTAGCCTTGCTGAGTTTAAGCCATATATCTGAGCAATTCCTTTGTGTCCTTAAGAATGTGCCCTTGTTTTCACTCTGTGTGCAGTTCCCTTTTCCATTTTCAGATCATTAAATTGCTACTAATACAATCAAAGTATCTTCTTATCTTTGAGATAGACCTCTTACATTTGAGATAATTTAAATTGTGTAGTTGGCATTATGTTTCCAGCAGCCACGAGGTCACTCTCACTTTTTTAAAAATCCAAATTATTCATGTAAAACACCATCAATAAATTCTTTCCATTGATACCTGCTGTCTCAAAATGCTGTCCTTCTTTTATGACTGTCTTTCTTTTATCTTTCCAACAACATCTCTTAAATTATTTTTCACTTTAGTCAGAATCAAATTTAACATAGTTACTGTCCTAATAATCCTTCTTCCAAAGAAAAGACTGTCTCCAGCACATGCAGCAAACATTTTGGGCCCCACAGTGTAATTGTTCCAAAATACAGGAAGGAAAGTCATGACCCCAGTCACAAACAGGCTACTTCTGGTGGGTTGTCCTAAAATTTGTCTCTAAACAAAAGCGCCTATCTGTTATGTTTTATATTCCTCCTTTGAAGTAAAGCAAGGAGAATTACTAAGTGGCCCTAGTCCCAGAGCAGAAATGATCACATCTAAAAGAAAAAATAGTGGCCAACTCTAAACCATGCCTTTTTTTTTTAATTTAAAAGTTATATGAGAAAAATCAGTTTTTCTCCACACACCTACTTTTGAGAAGCTTCGGGTGGGCCTTTTTCTTATATGAAGGAAAAGGATAACATTAAAAGTATTTGCAGTAGTCTGGGTGAAGATCACATTTCTGCCTTTAAAAGTAGAGGTAGTCCATGTGCATATGCCAGAGAAGCATCACTTTTCTGTTAAAATGAAGTTTGTTCAGTGACTGTCTAGAGAAATCATACCTTTAGGTGTTTCAGAAGCCTGAGTTACAGCATCACTTGGGAAGTGTGATACTGAAATGCAGAGCCCTTCACTCCAATGTCACTGGCTCAGCTCTTGCCCCTAGGCGAAAGAGAGAAAAAAAAAATTACCCAATACCTCTACCTAATGGCTTTTTGATGGTATATGTGAAGTGAGCCAATGGACTATGTTCAGAGAAGTGCCCACATTGCAAAACTCTCAGTCACTGATGCTGCAGTAAAATGGCCAAGAACAAAATAGTCATGGAGATTCTGCTTACTGCAAATTCCTTCTGGCACCTGCCAGAAGTCAGTGATGATGGACATGTATCTAACCTAGCACCGTACTGAGATTTTGGGGGAGCAGTGGTGGGAAGCAAAGGACTTCAACCTGTAACTTCTCTGAGACAGAAGAAGCCATATCAGGAGGCTATGTGTTCTTGAGGTCTCACCTAGGACTGGTAATTTTAACCATAAGATATGTGAAGCCCACTCACCCATTACGAAGTGAAAGGTAAAAGTGTTTGATGGGCTAAAAGCAGTTCTGTAATCTGTTTTGGTAGAAATCTAATCTTGATGGGCTGTGTGACAATAACTTTTTTTCTTGTAATGCCATCCAATGTGATAAGAAGAAAAGAGGGATCCGATGTAGTATACCATGGCTGAGGACCAGGCCTCAGAAGTGTGTAGAGCAGCACTCCAGGAGGTTCTGGCTTTGAGAGATCAAGACTTACAGGGTATCTATAGATCGTCAACCGAATTCAGTGAACCTCTCAACTGTACTCCCATACCGTGCTTTGGTTTGCACTGTGGAGCAGTCTTGGAGCACATGAACTGGATCCCCTTTGTGTGGAACTTATCTGGAAGATACGCTCCAGGAGTTAATGAGTGGCAGTTTAGCAGTCAGTCGGAGAGCAGAACACAGCTAGTTTGATGTAGAAAACAACAGGCAACATGAGCGGGGAGGATGCCAGGTCCTCACCAGCTATTTCACTTTACAGAGCCAATCCCGCTGGTTTACATTGCTTGTGAAAGTAGAAGTAGCTTAACTAAACTAAAGGATTTTGGTATCCTATAAACATGGGATTTATATTTTGTACCTAGGCTTAAGAATTGTATGCAGCATATATTTTAAAATTTTACAGAAAAAATAACATTTTTGCTTGCAGTGGTTTAGATGCCTCTGTCATCTATATCAAAGGAAAAAGAAAGAATCCTAGTGGATTGAATACTTTCCACTTGTCAACAGTATGTCAGGGTAAAATGTACCTTTAAACATAAAATACAGCCAGTCTGGTTCTTGAGCTGGTATAGGGAGTTCTTGGAATGACCTTGGAGGCTGAGAATGAACAGACATAATAAAAAATGTTTGTTGCCTTCTGAAGTCAGTGGGCTGGATATGACCATCGATGTATCACAGAGCATCACAAGCCTTCACACTGAATACAGTCATTTTAGGTGGTTGTAGAAAGCATTTCTACAAATTAGTGAGACTGAAATGTTAGTGGCTTTTTTATCTTGGCAAACACAGCTTTTTACATTTCTGCACCAGAGATATTTGCAAATCTCCTTAATTGTAGCGGATCTGTTAATTACAAAAATATTTCAAGGGTAAGGTGAAACACAAACCAAAAGACATAATGAACCTTAGCATTTTAACTCTTCTATAATCCTGTGACAGTAGTTTTTTATTCCATGTGAAGAAAATAATGTCAGGAGGATACTAAACATTGGTTTGCTACAGCTGAAGCCAGCACAGGTGGCAGATGAATATTTTAATGTATTTCTAGATTAAGCAAGGCAGTTTAAAGAAAACATCATGTAAAAATTCAGTCTGCTATGGGTTTAAAATTAAGTCCTCATCTGTGCTGTGGTAGAGTGAATAGCTACCTTATGTTCTATCACATTGCCGTGAATTATCTTCCTAATGAAGCTTGTATGCCCCTAAAGCATTCTTGAGTTATTTTGTGTTCATATTGATCTATAATAATGCAATGAGTAAGTGCAAGAGTGGATTTTCCTTTAGTAAGACTCTATCAGGACTCTTTTCCTAACAAATTAAACTGTAAATGAAAGCAATTCATACATGTAAGGCAAAACAAAATACTGTATATTAATTTCAGTGAGCTATTTTATTCACATCAAATTGGATTCTTTCCAAATTTAGTAAGGTATTTGGAAAGGGAAGGAATTAGCTGTTTGTTTCTTGTTTATATTTGTTTTTGTCTTCCAGTCCTTAAATAATACCCCATATAGTAAAACTTCAGCTGGACTAATGTAGTTGGAGCCTATGAGACTACAAATCAATATCCAACACTTCTTCAATGGACGCAGATTTATGTCTTCTGTTTTTTAGCTCACCTATGATCAACGATTCCTCCTCCTTCAAGAAGCCCAGAGTTGAGGAAGAACTAGATCACTTCTGAGAATTAGCCAGAATATAGTGGCATTAAACATCTGTAAGATATGTCTTCTGAACTGTAGGACATGTAAAGAAGGTGCATAGAGTATCTATTTTTAGTCATTTGTGCCTATTGTCAGAGCTTTGGAATGAACACAGTATTTGTTCACTCCTTGTTTCACAGAGGAGCGCTTCAAGCCTGAGGCAGGAGGAGAGGTTTCAGACCTCTTTGCACTCACTGGGTCAATATGGAGTCAGTATTGACTGACTTCATACTCTTACATAAATTGCACTAGTTATCCATGCACCTCTGGGCAAGTATGGTTATAGGCTAATAAATCACAGAACCAGCTGATTTTACCTCTTCTGTGCTTGGCAAGGGTTTCAACCTCTTTACTGTGGTCCATCATGACTCATCATACTAAACAGTATCTATAGCTGAGGTACTTCAAATAAGCTATAACAGCAGAAAGACGTCACCATGGCTCTGACTAACTTTTTCACAGAAGTTTTTCCTTGCCTGCCTCTCTTGGAGAAAGGGCAGGGCAGGGCAGGGCAGAGGGCATTCACTTTTCCCTTGGCAGCGATAAACTTCTGTAGCCTAAACAGCTGGTCTTTTTTTGTGCTCTCTTGCATCAGCTGATGTATTTAAAGCTTGTTACCTATTTGCCTGCCTTTTTTCTTTCTTTTTTTTTTTCCCTTTCCTGATAAGAAGATGGCATAGTCTCTCATGATATGGTAGCTGCTTTTTTTCCCATCCTTATAGAGACTTTTCTTGAACTCCTTTCGGTTGTGGCTGTACTAAATCATTTACACGGAGCCTTTCTCCTGCATGTCTCCGTGACATCCCTTTCTTTGGTGCGGGCAGTCTCATGTTCTTTCTTCTCACTCCAAAAGGATTATTATCAATACTAGTCAAGAACATTATTCAGGGCTAATCCTACTAACTCTATATGAAAAATCTCCTTCTGATAACCTTATCCTACATTTGAATATGTGATTTTTAATCAAGGACATCTAGTTGTCAAGACTGGGTATGGCTTGTGATATCATGGGTTTGGATGGGTGCTTTTTGGGGATAAAACACTAATTAAGACTGAATGTAATTCAGGTCCCATTAAAGCCCAGTGGAAAATCTCCAGCTATAATAAGTCATCCTGATCAGTCACTGTCTGTTTTTACCTCATTTCATGCCTTCTCTTGTTAAAGATAATCTTTCAAAGTCAAAGGACTTCATAGTTATCAAAGCGTTACCGTTAGATACTTCAGAGTGATCTGATACTCTTTTTTTTTATCATAGCCTCTCACTTTCTGTCCACTTCTATCGTAACAGAAGGTTAGTTCTGTCACCTTGGGGGGTGGGGGAAGAGATTTTGTCATTAGCCAAATCTGCAGATGGCAGGCAGTTATACAGACTAGTCAAATTCAGAGTTACAAAACAAGTAGTGAAGTGAGTGCGAGGTCAATGAATGCTAAATAATATACACTGATGGGAAAAAGGAGAAAAGTGTAGCGGCCTGCAGTAAGGTGCTGGAGACTGTCTGGATCTGATCAGCCCAGCCACATTGACTCTTCCCTTTTCTTTCAGAGGACAGGTCAGTACTGTCTTTGGCAGATCTGCAGGGGAGTGCTTATAAAATCATAGTCAGACACCTTAAACTCCCTCTCACTCTACCTGACCACTGTTCTTGTGAACTCAGAGATGTAACTGCTTAAAATTGTGGACACCTAGTGAGGACTGGTGCTAAACGGCACCTCTAGTGATGAAAGCAAATAAGAGTAAGGTGGGTAAAGAAGAAAATAGAAATTAATATACACTATTATCCTTACATGAACTACTGCACTTAGGAATGATATTGTTAAATTAAAGGGCAATCAGAAAAAGGTCATAGTATGATTAGGTGTTTGAAAGTCTCCCTAATGACAGTGCTGAAAGGATGAGGAGTGTCTATTTTAGGAAGACCTGTGAAAGGTGCAAGGCGAATAAATGAAAAAAATAACAGCTTAGAGATGACAGATAAAGGAATTCTGCTCTCACTACCTCATAAAAAAAGAATAGAGATATTTTTCTGAAATATGGCAAATCTAAAACTTGCAAAGGAAATGCTTTTTCAGACTTGTTGGAATTCAACAATGGGACTGAGAAAGGTATTCCCGTAAGTTTTACGAGAATAAGGAGCCTTAGCTCTGGCTTTTCCTATGTATATGCCATTTTTCTGCCTTACAAAGTGCCCCTTAGGTAGATTTTTGTAATGTGAAAGAGCACACACTTGCAAAGGAGGGTGAAGGGGAGGGAATGGTGTGGGCCAGACTGTCTGTGGTGGTCAGTAAGATTTCTGAGGTTTTAGTAACTGGAAGAAGCGCAGTGAGCGTTTTGCTCTGAAGCTCCAGTGGCAGTCCTGGCAGCTGGACAGAGCCCTCACAGTCTCCTGAGCTCTAAAATGGGAAGCCAAAGCTGCAAGTTGCTTAGGGTATGTCGGTGGGCAGTGGGAACTTGCATCATGGGTGGGGGAAAATCAAGGCCATTGGGAATACTGAAACATCCTTGCATTAGGTGGGAGGAGTGCATAGAGGGTGGAGTGGAGCTCTGACTTTAGAGGCTGAGCATCGTGAGGCAAGAAACACTGGGAAATATTGTGGGTAGCTCTTCCCCCTGCATTTCTACTTTTCACTCCTGCTTTCCAGTGAAAGTAGTCCACAGGCTCTTACCTCCCAGAACTGCTATAATCTCCCCATCTCCAGTCCCCTGATTTTCCTTTTGGATTTAAAAAAGTAATTTAACATACACAGGTATGAAGAACAGTCAGGATTATGAAAGTAAACACTAAAAGGAAGTGCTAGAAGGAAGAGAGAACTTTGTGAGATCAGGTTTTGAAAGGGTACCTCAAAACCTGGAGCTGGAAATTCCCTCCTTTGCTACTGAACAGTTGTTCTGCTCTTCTGTAGTGCCAGTCACAGTCTGCAGATAAGGCAATGGTCTGGGTCAGTATAAACATTCTTAACAGTATTGCAGCGCTATTTGAAAACCGGAAGTGGGTTAAATTCCTCTGAAGAAAGGCTGTGAAATATTCAAATATAGAGAGAATAAGTTTACCTGTATTTAATTTCAGCTGCAACATCTTTTCCCAGTGAAGTGCGACTGAGTGCTGCTTGACCGTGTCTCTCAGTAAGATTAGCAGAACTTTTCTGAGTGATACTGCAGAACTGGAGAGGGGAGAAACTCATTATGTGCCTGAATTTTGGAGGTATTGAACAGTCATGTATCACACTGACTTCAGCTGGAGCTGTGGGTATTCAAAGCTTCTGGTAGTAATAGCAAGGCCCTGACTGCAGTGGCATTTCCCATTCAAGTGAAGACTCATTCTCCAATGCTATTACTTGCAGGTTGGAATATTTCCCCAAAGTTTAATCAATCTTTATGGAATTACATTTTTATTAGTCACAAAATGTATTTTCTTACATTGATTATTTTTCTCCAGAAAACAATTACATGATGCATGAAACACAGAAAAGTAACAAAATTAAATTAAATTAAAGGAATAATCATTTGAATTATAAAGTTAATCATATTGTAAACAAAATCCAGCTGACTCAGAAATCCCTTACTAGAACTTTTACAAGCTTTTATACTTATCTTCCTGCTCCTCACACGGGAATGGGAATACTCTGCATCTCCAAGTGTTACCCATACAATATTTGGTCTATCTTAGCAGTAGTTAATTTCTGTTACACTCTACTGACAAATTAAGTATTTGCTGAAGATTGCTTAAAGTGAAGAAAAACATAGCATGATAAACATATCCGTAGTCTGTAAGTGGGTTTGCTAGGAAAGATTTGAGGTAAGTATTGAAAAAAGGAAACTTCCTATGATGAAAAAAATAGGCATCTTCCCTGAGGGCTTTTTTTTTTTTTTTGAGGGATTTGAGTTCTCTATTAGGAATTTTGATTTTCACTGAAAAAGTAACCTGTTGATACTTTAAAGAAAACAAAATACAGTAAAAAATAATTTTTTAACAAAGCCAACTATACCTATGTGTTTTAAAATATATTTTATATATATCTTGGTGTCTACATCAGCCTGAATTCAAAAGCTGCATACAGGTTTTTTTTCCTGCTAGCAGTGAAAGTAATGATCAGCAGTTTTCAAATTACTGTCTATAGACACCAAGGAATTTTCTCAGCCTGTCCTGGTTGTCAGCAGAGAAAAACGTTAATTAACAAGTTAGCCTGGGATGGGACCAGAGGTGGAAGAAGTGGCTCATGAGAAAGGCAATTATGCAAAGTGCACTGTGAGATGGAGTTTCTCGAATCAGCTAAGCCTCTGGGAAATTAAATGATGATGGCATTTAATGAAGTGCCTCTATTTTGGCTATTATTTTCACATTTATAGCACCTGGGAGCCCTACTCTTAGATCCCAGGATCCTGATGTGCTAGGTGCTGTACAAGCCCAGAAGAGAGATGGCCTCACTCCCAGGAAGCTTGTAGTCTGATAAAGCAGCTTGGTGCATCAGGGCATATTAGCTTAGGTTTAGCACCAGGTACAGTTGTGAAACAGATTTCTGGCCTAAAGCATCAGAAAGGCAGACTCCGGATTGCTTAAACCCAACATACTGCAGGTATAGGAAAACAGATGGATAGAAGACAGCCAAGAGAATACAAGGAAGTGATGAGACAGCTTTGGTCACCTTGAGAGACAGTTATCTCAGTGCACAGACAGCCTAAATACTTTCAGATTTTATTATCTGGGCTGTGAGTACAAGTTTTACAAAGATTAAGCTCGATTACTAAATAGCAATAGCAGAACATCAAAACACAGGCATATTCTTAATGGCCGCCTTACATAAAGTTCTGGCACTGGTTATTTCTCTTGCACATGATGTGCTTAGATTTAATGACTAGTAAACAAAGAAATGTAAATTCTTAAATACGAGAACTAAGTGTGTTATTTCACTGACTTGTAGTTTGGTTGTTTTCATTTTTCCTTTAGCAGGTTATAAAACATGAATGGAGGTAGGTACAGGTATAAGCATTTCTGAAGAGTAGAGGTCTTACAGCTCATGTCTTTGCTATCAGCAGCAATGCATGAACAGTAACTAGGAGCCGGTAGGGGTGGAAACATGCTTACTGTTTAGGTAAACAATTTTTAAAATACCTGTTGGCAAGTTTTTCTTTTCAGCTGAAGATTAGTTGCTGATGTGTTTAATGTAACAACAATCTTCACACCAACAGCATCTTCTCCTACACTAACTGCAGTACTCTGAATGCCATAGATATGCAGTGCAGAATTCTGTAAAAGTATAGAACAGACTGAAATTTAATACAGCTCTGCATTGCATGATATGTTATTAAAAAGAGGATATTTACTTAACATCCTGTCAAGCAAACTAATGGGTTTATTCTTTTCTGTATGCGTACTGCTTCTTTGCCATAAGAGTTATGCATGAAGATAAAGCTTGAAACTATCACTTCAGTCAATGGAAGTTTCTTTATTGACTTAAAATTGAGTACGATATGTTCCTTAGCAGCATAGCAGTCTTGTAATTTTATCTGGGCTAGCTACTTGCAGCCAATTTTACTGTCAGTCCTGCTACATCTGTTTCTGAAAAATCTGAATTTGTATTTACTGAAGCCTTTTTTTAATTACTTTTCTGTAATTTGTATTTACTCAGCTTTTCTGAGTTAAAAAACCAGCACTCTTGTCAGCCTTTTGGGGTATAGAAAAGGTGGGATTCTTTTCTTTAACTACACCTGTTTGTTTTCTCAGAATTTCTGTCTCCTGTTACCTCCTGATATAATGACTAAGCTGCTGGCCAGTCACACCAACTGGAGTGAACGACATGCCTTCCTGTAACTTCTATGATTCTGGTAAGAGAAAAGAACCAGCACCTGAAGAACTGAAGTGGGACAGAATTTTATGCAGTATAATTTTATAGGTTATAAATTTATGTCTCAGTTATCTAATTCAAGTGCCTAAAACACTTAGGAGAAGTGTCAGGCAAGTCAGACACTTGCCTCCACACTCTTAGCTCATCAGTGTATTGCTGGCTCATCTTGTTGCAAAAGATACAGGTTGGTTTCAGTTCTCAAATGTTATTCAGCTGAGTCTGAACAAAGCTGATTCCTAGACACAATGCCAGTGAACAATGCTGATTTCCAGTTATACAATATTCTAGTTATTTTGAAGTTAAAACCAGATTTGTTTGTGTTTTTTTTTTTAAAGTAAGTTTCTGTCGCGGTTTGAGAAGGGGGGCATTTTCCCCCGTACCGAAAGGATGCGACGGACTGGTTTTGGCCGGGAATCCTGCCAAAGCACACAGAAAACTTCTGATGCTCATTACAGGTACTGATAAGAGCTCGTTAGGCTTCTCGGGCTAAGGCAAGTTTATTTGGCAAAAATAGTGAAAAGTAGGGCACAGTTCATCACAGGTCACCGAATGACAGATTACTTATCATACTAAAGTATTTTAATGAAGATTAAAAACAACATCTGGAAAAGCGAAGGGTAAAACATCTCAGAAGTATTTTAATAATAATCCTTTTCCCAAAGTGCAGGAACATTTCAGCATGAAGCAGATCCATGATGACACTGTAACTCCCCCAAATTAGCACAGAGTTATATAATATATATATAATATAATGTTATTATA
>NW_010399576.1:0-206 GCF_000710305.1 Buceros rhinoceros silvestris
GGGGCTCGGGGCTTCCCTGGATAGGTCTGGGGGGCTGAGCTCCACGTCCCAGTGGGACATGTCTGCAGAGAGAAGCAGGGGGCTCAGCACAGGGCTGGGGACCGCCATGGATGGGTTTCGGGGTCCAGGCTCCGCATCCGAGTGGTACGTATCTGCAGAGAGAAGCAAGAAGCTCAGCGCTGGGCCAGAGACATCCCTGGATGGGT
>NW_010399576.1:308-849 GCF_000710305.1 Buceros rhinoceros silvestris
GTATCTGCAGAGAGAAGCAAGGAGCTCAGCGCTGGGCCAGAGCCATCCCTGGATGGGTTTCGAGGCTCAGGCTCCTCGTCGCAGTGGGGCATGTCAACAGACGGAGGTGGGGGGCTCAGCTCTGGATTGAGGCCATCCCTGGACAGGTTTCGGGGGTCGACCTCCACATCCCAGTGGAGCTCTTCTGTAGAGAGAAGCGGGGGGCTTGGCATCAGGGCTGGGGCAGGGACATCCCTGGATGGGGTTGGGGGGCTGAGCTCCACGTCTCTCTGGGGCACCTCTGCAGGCAGGAGCGGGGGGCTCAGCTCCAAACCACTTTCCAGCGATGAGAGCGGGGGCCTGAAGTCCAGGAGCCATTGGGGCACGTCAGGAGGAGGAATTGGGGGACAGAGCTCCCGAGCTCAGTGGGAGACAGTGGGGGAAAGGACGGGGCTCTCTAACAGCTCATGGAGACAGGAGAGTGAGGTGACACCCAGTACCTACTGGAGCACCTCAGTGGGACTTGGGGGGCTGAGTCACCGTTTTGGGAGAGGGACAGAGA
>NW_010399576.1:969-8131 GCF_000710305.1 Buceros rhinoceros silvestris
TGACAGGGAGCTGAACGCCAGCAGCCGGGGAGGGGGATTGATCCGGCGGTTCCCTTGGAGGGCTACGAGCGACACGAGGAGCTGGTGGGACACGTCGGGATCAGGACAGGGAGTAACCGCCCGCACTCGCTTGTTGCGGTCAGTGCCCAAGCAGCAGACAGAAGGAAAGGGCAAAGGGCTCGAGTACTACCTCTCCCAGTTCCTTTGCCTCGCCAGCTTTGTGCTGCTCCTGATTTTTCTGGGCATCCTCGCGGTGAAGATGATTGGGTCAGGCTGGCTCGACAGGAGAGAGGAGAACTGTACGTGCACTGGTTTAATCCTGTTTTTTTGACATTATTCCTCGCCTTTCTCTTCTGCTCTCCCTTTATTGCTTCCATCGCCATCACATTTATCACTCGTATGGCCGTAACTTGACATCTCTGCTTCTGTCCTTGTTTCCATCTCCTCTTGCCCATGGGAAACCGTGTTAGTCATGGAAAGGAAGTCAAGTGTGTGCTGCTTTTCAGATGAGTTTGGCCTTCAGTTCTTCAGAACTGTGGGGTTTATGGAGGGTGATGTTCATGCTAGGCCAAGGATGGAATTTTTGATTGTCCATCCTGTACCGTAATGTCCGTGTAATTGCCCGTGGTGTGTTTTTAATGCGAGCCTCTGCGCAGCCCTCCGGGGCCTTTTTCCCGGCCACGTGAGAAGCGCAGCGGTCGAGTTGGTGCTTTGGCATTTAAGCGGCAGAGCTTCTGTGGGAGATGAAGAGGGCCTTCCCCGTCAGCCGGGCTGGAAAGCAGCGTTCCCAGCTGGAGCAGCTGGCAATCCCATCGCTCCGCAGCTTTGAAGTGAAGGAAGAAAGGTTGGGGTGTGGTGGGGAAGGTGCCAGTCTGCAGCTCCGCGCACTCAGCCTGCAGGTGTTTGTGGGCTGGGAAAGCTGTTCCCTGCTTCTCAAAGCCACAGGAGAACTCCAGTGTCATTGAACTTCTGATGCACCTTTTACGCCTTGTTGGCTGTTTTGCCACCAGTGGTATTTCGAAGCAAGAAAACTTGTAGCACGGCTGCAAAGTCTAATTTCTCTGGCCATTGGGGTTTAGGGAAGCGCTGCCTGGGGGGCAGTGACTGGTGTATATCCAGTTGCCGAGGCGGGAGGGAGCTGTTAAACCAGGGGCCGTCATCTGCAGAGCTGAGAGCTCCAGTTACAACAAATCTGCTGCTTTTGCCTTGCGGAGGCTTGATTGTCACCGTGGTGTGCGGCGAATGGCAACACCATGTCGTAAAAGATCGGTGTGGAGCGGTCGGTAGTTGAGGAGCACGGAACAGCTAATTAAGAGGAGCTATTAAAACATTCCGCTCTCAGTTTTCACTTTCCAGCTGAACGGGGTTCATGATTTTCCCTCGTTTTATTGGGTTTGGGTTTTTTTGACTGCGCTGTTTGTGCAGCGAGGTGGAGGGAGATGAAGAAAATCAGAATCGGGCTTTAGAGCCTTTAAAAAAGAAAATGACTTCCTTGATTAAAGCTTTTGTTTTGCAGCCAGCTAACTCAGCTGTTCCTTCTCTCTCGTAGTTAATCTCCTGCCTGTGGATTGTGACGAAAGAACGGATGATGTAAGCGTGTATTTATTTATCTTCAAGTGTTGTGGGTAGGGGATTCTCACAGAAGAGTAATTATTGTAGGGAACATCCCCCAATAGCTGTATTGCTGCACAATCATTAGTTCTAGCGTTTTACAGAAAAAAATTGTGATTTGATGAGTTGGAATTAATGGGCTGGATTAAATTAGGGCCATATATGAGCCTCCGAAAGATAAAAATTTAAATTCCCAATTACGTGAATCAATTTCTCTAACAGGTGTAGCAGAAGCGATATGGGTTTGCGTTAAAGCTGTGTTCGGCTTTAACTATCCAAGATTTAATTCCCTCAACTCTAGCATAAAGTGTGTGTACAGTCCCCTTTTAAGGTACCATCAGGAGGGACAACGTTTCCTCTTGGATTCAGAGTTTTGCTTAGTCTCCCGTGCTGTTCTGCAGACAAAGAGCCCATTGATGGGCGGTCAGAGGGGGGCTCTGGTGGTGCAGGCTGGGGGAGCTGGTGGCACTTGCCGAGGATGTATCAAGCTCATTTTTGACTCAGAAACTCCAGATCTTGGCTGCACGAGTGTTTAATTTGAACTAGTGGTGCATGACTGAGCCAAACCCGCTGCTGGGTCTTGTTCTGGTGGGTTTAGCTGGTCTGACCACTGTTGCTGCTGCTCTGTTCATGTTTGTCACCCGTTTCTCACTTCCAGTTCTGTCAAGCTAAACAGAAGGACATAATAATGATCATGCTGCACGAGTTGTATAATTACTTGTCCGTACAAGCTGGTAAGTTCCAATTGTCATTATAAACCACTTACGAGCATTCAGCAAACTGCCTCTCCCAGCTGTCTGGGCATTTGTAACCTCAGTTTGAAGAGAGGGGTTTGTGGAACAGTGAGTTCCACTTGAAGAGCTCTGAGAAAGTCAGGTAATAGAAAAATAGAGAACGATGTGTTTAGTTCTGTTCTGAACAGTGCTCAGCTAATGCACTGCTACCAGTGTGCTCCTCTGGAGTGGTCCTTATTTGCTCTTGAGATAGTGGGAATTTGAGGCAGAAATACGCAGTTTTACGGTTCTTTTCTACCAGCATCTTGAAATTGTCTTCCAGACGCTCCGGCCAGTTAAGTGTAAGCTGATGTCTTTTACAAACAAAGTTAAAGTGACTTAAGAAGCTGCCAGCTCTGCTGAAGCGGGGCAGCTGATGGGATGTGTGCCTCTCTCCTCTCAGAACAGAGGAGAATGGGCTCTCCCCGCTGAGGAGCACACCGAGCACAGCCAGTCTCCACTACCTATGAGTAAATCCGGCCCATAACTGGTACTGTGTGATGGG
This sequence comes from Buceros rhinoceros silvestris, assembly GCF_000710305.1. NCBI lineage: Eukaryota > Metazoa > Chordata > Aves > Bucerotiformes > Bucerotidae > Buceros > Buceros rhinoceros. The sequence goes on from NW_010399576.1 coordinate 3,859, forward strand.
GAAGGCTGCTGGAAATGCAGTGTATGAGTAGAAACTTGTTCAGCCAGATGTATACCGGCATTACTGAGTAAAAGTGCTGAAGTTCCATTGTGTAGATTTCAATCCTCAGCAAGACTGAAGCCTTTAGACACTGCTTCACAGAATTTCTGCATCTTCTCAAATCAGACTTCGGCACCTGCAGAAGGAATTAGTTCCTTGCCAGCATTTCTCTGCCTGAGAAGAGGAAGGCAGAGCTGCCATTTAGGCTCCTTAGAAGCATTTTGGATGCTGGTCATTAACTCCAACGGTGCAGCGTTCGAAACCTGATGGAAGGAGCCCCTCAGTGGGGCATTGGGTCAGAGGGGTGGTTTTATGCTCTGCAAGGCGCAGAAACGGTATTTATTCCCCCTCATTCTGTGCTGAGAGGCTCACGCTGAAGCATGAGATTGAGTTGCCCTTATCCAACCTATGCGCAGTGGCTGAGCGTTTTATTAATAGTCATAATCTTATCTGCCTACGGTATCAATCTTACCCTGTAATCATTTTTCCCAGAGCTGTAGCAGATTTTAAAGGATAGCTTTGCAGACAGCTCAGTGTGTTTCTGAACTGTTCAAGGGTGGGGTTTTTTAAACATTATTTCTGTTTGACTTCTTTTTACCAGGTGATTTTGAATGCGGAAACCCTGAGAATCTAAAAAGCAAATGCATTTGGGTTAGTGAAGCGAAGGATCACGTGGTGGTGAGTAGGCTGTGAACAGCTATTGTTGTAACATGGTACTTCATCTCTTATAAAGCAATAAATAATAGATACCAAAGCAATTTACCATCTGTTTTATTTCCTCCCCCTGTTTAGATTATTTCCCAGGTCTCTAGCTTCCCCTTTGGCCAGTCCTGTTCTCAGCAGTTCTTTTGAAAATAATCTCCTACCTCTCTGATTCAGCCCCTGTAAATCTAACTTAATGGTTTGTTGTTTCACCATAGTCATCAGTCTTCTGAAACCAGAAATTTCCTTGGATTGAGGGCTGGGCAGAGAAGGATTTTTCTATATCCAGCGTGTCAGAAGACAGACTGCTTTGATCTAGCATTCCATTTCTTTCATGGTAAACTGTCAGTAAGATTATGTTGTATTTAGTGGTTAGTCTTAACAGTCCGGGATAGTGTTATTTCACAGAGTGCTTCATGCATCATCTACTGCAGTCAGAAGCCTTTAGTCCAGACAGACCTGCAGATTTAGCTCTCGCTCTTCCAGTTTGCAGAATTTTGACAAGAATTAACCTAGGGACAGACCGGATAGAATAAATTCTCCCACTGCTGTAACGAACTAATGTTATTTTAAATGAATGGAGAACTAATCCTCTCGGGTTCTTCTGCACAGAACGTAACCGGTGGTTCTTCACAGAAGTTTGAAGCCGTTCTGCACTGGATACTAAACAGTAACAAGGATTTAGGAATATGGTAAGTGGAAGCCCATGACATTTCTTGGTGTTAGCTGACTGATAGGTAATTTGACATCCTCTGGGGTGCCCTAATAGCTCCCACCCCTCAGAGGATATTCCTTTGAAGGGTTTATTGGACAGCCGAGTGCTCCGCAGTAGGTGACACCACCCGTGCTTTGGGATCCCTTGGAGCCAGTCCTGGGGAGGAAGATGGATTGTTGAACAGTATCTCTCCTTCAGTGTCAGTTGTCTTCCTGGCAGAACACACAGCGGGTGTTAAAATGAAGGGTCTGATTGACTGTGTAGGGTGTTGGTTGGTCATCAGTGGGTTTCTGGGCTAGCAGTCTCTGTGGTACGTGAGAAATAGCAGAAATACAAGCTTTTCAGGTAAAAATTCCATCATTCAGGCCATAACCTAATGAAAGACTGTTACCCAGAGTCTACAGACATCGTTACCTTCCCCTGGGAAGTGTGGGCCACCTCCAGTCTGTGTTAACTCTGAAGCCTAACATTTGTTTGCATTTTAACACGGCTAAGCGAGTCTCTGATTAAATGAATGGTAACAGGAGTAACGCTGGAGTCGGTGGTCATAGCTTGTACGAATTCCCACCGCTCGGCTTCCTCGAAAAAAATTTCTGCAGCTGCTGCTGTGTTCTCGGGATCAGACCGTGTCTGTGCTTTGATTACCGGTGTGTGGTGAATTCCCGGGACAGGACAGAGTTTCCTCCGTGGCAGGTTTGCGTTTGTAGGTGGGCTGGGATCCGGAATTTTTCAAATTCGTGTTTACATACGGGAGCCCTGCTCATGTCGGGACCCATGTGATACAATATACTCCTTTTTTTTTTATTTTCATAATTAACAGCTCCGCCGGCTGTTTGCTGAGTGGATCTGCTTGCACAAAGCCTGTGCGGTGCAAGCCTGCTTAAAAACCTGCAGGCGGCTTTTTTAGTATGCGCTATGTGAGATTATTTTTCTAGGTGCTAGTCTGAGAGGCAGAACTGAAAATGAGCTCTGCACTGGGTGATTCTGCTGCGTGTTTCGAATATTGTAATAGGATTTGGATTGTAAATAAGACAAGGGGGTGGGAAATGACTGTGTGGCGCCAGCTACTGAAGAATCCTGTAACCGAACACAAGCTGTCAGCAGTTTGTGAGCTGCACACTAGTAAACTGAGAAAACGTCTCTAATAGGTTATTCATTGCAAACAGAGAATGAATTAGTAGCTTAAAAAAAACCAACCCCTTTAGTTCCCTGGAATCCAACGGCTCTCACTTGGGTTGCTCCATCGCTGTTGGCTACGAGTACAGAATAAGGAAAGCGCTTCAGTGTAACCTGTGTGTAAAGAGGAGAGTTCAAAGCCTCTGGGGTAGCACAGCCGGGGTGTGGAAGGGGCTCTGCGGCAAGCCGCGCTGTCGGCTCCTGTGCCAGGAGCGCTCTCTGAGGCTGGGTCTGCTCTCGCTGCAGATACAGCTGATGTGTTGTCACTTCTCTAGCTAAACTGTTGATGCTCATTCGTTCTGAGGAAAACAGCACAACCTCCACAGACATTCGCAGTTTCCCTCAGCTGCTCTCTGCAATTGCTGCTGAGTGACTCAGTAAACATTCGCATTTCTCTGTGCTGGGAGGTGGGAATCCAATTTAAAGTTTAATCTTTTGCATGCTGAGAGGTGCTGTCAGAGAGTCTGCAGAGGGAGGCTTCGCTTTACCAGTGGGAGTTCCTGCCCTGCTGCCTTTTCTAAAGCCATGCCCACTCCTCGCTAAGCATCTGGACCCAGATGTTCTGGGAAGAGATGCTGTGAGTGTGGTGGTGTGTTCTCTACGTGGTTACTGCATCCGCAGGCTGCCTGCTCTCCCTGCCTTGATTAAAGACTGCAGTCGGAATGTCTGCTCTCTTCAATGAACATTTTCTGCCTCTTCCCCTCAGGTTGAAAGGCAGAGACCTTGCGGAACCAGTTACCAAAGTGGAGGAAGTGTTCTGCCTCGAATCAGCCCATCCTCAGATGGGGCTTGGCTGCCGTTTCCGTCGGGCAGTGGTCACTGCCATTAGGAACCTTTTCCTGTTTTTCTGGTGTAAGTTGTTGGTGTTAGTGATCAGCTTCTCCCCCGGCTAGCTACAGAGGTGAACTTGTGCACACACACGTTCTCCCAGCCATAGGAAATTACTAGTGGAGGTGAAATAAATCTGCTGATGAGTTAATTTCTAATTAACCTTTGTTCTGACAGCCGAGGGAGACCTGTAGACCTGCTCTTGTGCTGTGAGTGCTTAACACTTTAAATCAGCAAGCTGATTAGCTCTCCAGGTATTCCTCAAGTGCCCGTTACTATGCTCTGAAAATAAGTATGATAACCTACCTCAAAGATCTGTTTTTTCTTTCTTTTCTTGCACCAAGCAGCAAAGTCTTCTGGCCTCTTTAATAATGACTTGTAGCATTTCAGTGTTAGAGGTTTTATTGGAATAGTCTGTCGTGCTCCAACTGAGACAGAGGTCTTACTGCGTGAGGTGATAACGAGAGACGAGTGTTGACTAGAAGAGTTTATAATCCAGCCAGACAAGGTGGAGGTGAAAGGGGATAGTTTTGTTTATTGTAGAGACCGAGATACTAAAGTTGGCTTATATCGCAATGGGGGCATTTGTCAATGCTAAACCTGCAATATAGATCTCCTGAATTTCGGGCTGTGCTGGAGCCCCAGGCTTTATTTCCTTATCAAGCAGCTATCTTCGGAGCAGCGAAGCTTGACAGTCTTCCTAAGTGATTATTGTGGGGGAGGCCTCTAGCAAAGAGATCACTTTGGGACTTAGAGATTTGAAGCCCTGGGGTTGTACTGAGGCTTCTGTTGGCGGGGGGCGGGGGGGGGCGA
>NW_010399576.1:8245-9884 GCF_000710305.1 Buceros rhinoceros silvestris
ACGATGAGGCATCCAACTGCCTCTTCCACCTGTGCTCTTCTGCTGCAGCTGGTGTCAGGACCAAGGGTTTTTGCGGGGCACAGCTGCACTGGTGAACAAAATGAATTGCTCAGATTCTACTCCATGCAGGTCTGGGTTGCAGGGAGTGGAAGGTGCCTCTGGGGAGAGGCAGCGTCAGAAATAAAACTGCCAGCATCCAGCAAGCACACATCTGTCAGTTACTGAATTCTGTTTGGTTTTATTCTTCTAGGTCTGATAACTCTTTGGGGGATCCTGATCTTCCTTCGGTATCGCTGGCGGAAGATGGAGGAAGAGGAACAAGCCATGTATGAAATGGTGAAGAAGATCATAGGTAGAGTCCAGGAGCTCTGTAAATGCCAGTAGCCCTGTTCTCCTCTCCACAGTGATGAGGTCTCACTCATTTATCCTCTGCCCTCCAGCTGTTGTCCACGATCACTATAAGGAATGGGAACGGAATTTGGAGCGTTACCCCTATGTCGGCATTTTCCACGTTCGGGACAGCCTCATCCCTCCTCAGAGCAGGTGAGCTGAATTTATTCAGAACAGAGGAGGGCTGTCAGCACAGTCTTACTCATCCCAGCGAAAAAATGCTGTTACGGGGAACAGACTGTGAGTAGACAGTTGATGGGACGCTGGGCTGCAGGAAGAGTGTGTCTGGCCTTTCGGCTTATAAAGGATTTTGACATAAGTCAGGCTGTGTCTTAACCCACTGCAGATTACTATGACAGTCCTGGGGCTGATACTTTGTGCAGTCACACAAGTGTATTGTCAAGGTTCTACCAAACCATAGTTGGATTTTGTTTTGCTCAGCCATGCAGCATCTGATTTTCTTGCCTTCATCTAACGTGCCTAGGATGTTACCTCTGTCGTACCTTATTCTCCCGACAGGTCTGTGCTTAAGCAAGCAAACCTTGCTGTGAGTGGAACAGGGTTCTGAGGCTCTTTTAAGTGGTTGTGTTATGTTGCTGCCTGGAATGTTACCAGCTCGAGCTGGGTGGCTTGAAAGGGAGATAAAGTGAGGTGGCTGGTTCAGTTCCCTTTCAAAACGGAATTGTGGTTGAGATAGTTCCTCTGCGAGTGGTGGGGCTGGAGGGCTCCAGCCAGTTGTCGGTGGTTTACCTGCCACGTGCCCACCTCTGCAGGAACGTTTGTTGTGTTTTGGTTAAGTGGAGCTGCTTTGTTCTCCTGATGCTGCCTGTGCTGCCGAGTCTTAAACATCCTCGCTCTTCATAGGTCATAAAACTCTTTTTCCTGCTAGTGGTAATCTCAGCCATCCTGAACCGATCTGTGTGTGTGGTGCTCAGAATTTCTAGACACTGATTCAAAACTGGGGTGAACTCCAGCATGTCCTCCCTGGTCTGAGCTCTCTCTGCGTGCAGGAAGGGTGAGGGCAATTTGCTAATTGTGTCCCTTTGCTATACAAATTCAGCTTGAAATGCAGGGCAGTCACCGGTTACTGGCACTGACAGAGGACCTCGTCCTCCCCGGCTCCCCAGGCAGGATGTGTGTGTTCATGTCCTGGCCTGAAACGGCCTCTGAAGCACAATTCTGGTTTAATCTCTGCACAGGGAGCAGGAGGCAGCCAGCGGTAGCTGGATCGGCAGGCCCCAATTACTCG
>NW_010399576.1:9945-10955 GCF_000710305.1 Buceros rhinoceros silvestris
GCCGGGGGGGAGGTGGGACGCAGGGGGTAGCTGGACCGGCAGCCACAATTGCTGCGAGCAGGAAAGCACAATGAGGACATGATTCTCATTTAGTTTCTTGCTGTTTCTTGCAGAAAAAAAATGAAGCGGGTCTGGGAGAGAGCTGTGGACTTTCTGGCTTCCAATGAGTCACGGATTCAGACAGAGTCGCACAGGGTAGCAGGAGAAGATATGCTCGTGTGGAGATGGACTCAGCCTTCCTACGTCTCAGATTCGGAGCACTGAGGAGGAGCAGAAGTTGAGCGACTGCTGATACAGACCGCTGCAGGGGGACAGTCCCTTCTCTGGTGGTGGGAAAGAGCAGGTCACAGTCCGAATCTCTTCGGGTTGCGGATTGCACTTCTCTGTTTGCTCTTCTTTCGGAAAATCTTCACACACAAAAAATTCAGGGCAATAATGTTGGCTTGGAAAAAAGATGGGCTTGAGCTGGTGGGCAGCTAGAATTGCACCAGAGCTGCCCCTCCGGCAGACGTCTGCCTTCTGCAGGCCAGCAAACCTAGAACAGCTTTTAAAAAAGGATAAAACAAAAGCACACCTAATGTCGAGGGACTCGGGATCTCTCTGACAAAGCTTAGGTGTTTAAAATTTGACCTCAGTTCTGCAAAGGCCAACTGGTGGCAGTGTCCATCAGGGAATGTGTTCAAAGACAATTAACATTTCCCATGGAAACATTAGGGTGGCAGCTAAGATGCATTTTACTAGAATTTGTTTTTATCACTACAAAGACAGTGACAAAAGCACTTGCTGTTTCCTGGTGAGGAAAGTGTGTTGGCTTCACCCTTTGAAAATGGGGGAGAGGGGGAAGTTGGGGTGCAGGTAGCACTAGAGGGAGGACAGTCTGACGTGCCTTGGTGGTTTGGGCTGGTCTAGGGGGGGTGGAGGAGCAGTGGTGACCCTGTTAACACCTTATAAGTCTGCAGTCTGTGTGCTTTATGATTTCTGGGGGGGTGGGGGGGGGAGGGATGCGGGGG